>NW_025919661.1:0-50481 GCF_907164915.1 Impatiens glandulifera | reverse complement strand
ACTTAAACTTAATATATATTTTATCCATCAGTACCCATTAACCACTCAATTGACCATCATCTTGTGACTCACACTTTTTCATATATATTTTTTATCCCTCGGCAAACCACCCACCAATCTTAGTCGACCTCAATTGATGATACGTCTCTTGTATCTCATCAATCTCAACCACTTACCCTCCAATTGACCATAATCTTTTGACTCATACTTTTTTATATATCTCTATATCAGTGTCGGACCTGAGATTTCGAGGCCTGAGGCGAGCACAAAACTTGGTGCCCTCAAAGCTTAATATTCATACATATAATTTTTATCGATTTAAATATAATAGTATTTGTAACATGAATTCTAGAAATAAAATATAATCAAAACAATATGTCATAAGTAAATACTAAAAAAAACAAAAAAGATCTAAACAAAATATAAAATTCATGTTCCGAACTAGTACATAGTCACTTGAATATTACTCGTCTCACATTTTTGAAGCGAAAGTATTGATCAAGTTTGCATAATCAACTTTCTCAAAAAAAATTTCTCGATAGATAACATAGCTAACCCATTTAGTCTTTCTTGCGACATAGTTGATCGAAGATAAGTTTTAATCAACTTCAATTTGGAAAAACTCCTTTCCGCAGATGTGACAGTAAATGGTATAGTCAGCAAACTCGATATGCGATATAGGTATTTGGATAACAACCATCCATTGTTTTCAAATAATTCAGCACATCAAGCGCTCTTTTTTCTTCTCCGGATAATGAATGTCTTAACAACTTTAGTTCTAGAAATAAATCTGATCCATCAACATCGGAGTGCCCATCATGTGTTAAAGAATTTTGAAGATTGACACATGAGCTCAAGAGACCATCATCATCAATAGACTTCAACTTCTCCAAACTAAATAAAATCCCAAAGGTTTCTTCGTACTTTTGAAATTGCTCAAACCGAGTTTGAAGTGAAGAAAGAGCTTGATTAATTATAAATAAAAAGTAATTAACTCGAAAAGATTCTTTAGGAGATTGAGTTACCTCTTCAATGTTGATATCATCAAATTGTCTCTTTCTCCGAATGATGCGTTTTTCTCGGAAAAATTTATAGATTAACCAACATTCTATGAATCTATGATTAACCACAATGTTGTACTTCCGCTATGCAATAATGCGAGATACAGATGGTGAATCCACCATTCCACTAGACAAGTCCTCAACAACCAAAAATAATCAAGTAAATCGAACCAAAATCTCATCGAAATCGGAGAAAGAACTCTAGTGGGCAGTGGCGCAGTGCCGAGAAACAAGGTTGGAATGAGATAAAAAGGCCAAAGAGCTCGAGGAAGAAGACGACCAAGTTTTCTGCTCCGATTCCGGCAAGCTGGAGGATCAACGACAGGCTTGGGGTTTGGGGGAAGTGTTTCCTTTTCTTTTTCCAGAATGCTTGTTCTTATTTTTTTTCTTTTTCCTTGATTTTGTTGATAAATAGGAATCGTGCGATTCTTTTCTCCAAGTAAGATAGTGTTTCTTATTTTTATTTTTTTAGATACAAATTAAGTTAGGGCTTATCATTGATAGGTTATCAATTATTATTTATGGACTTTTTAAAAATAAGCCCATGAACATATCATTATAATTTTTTATTTTAAAGATTTTAGTGCCCCAAAAATATTTGGGCCTGAGGCAATTGCCTCACTTATTACACAGCAGGTCCGAGCCTGCTCTTTATTTCCCTCGACAAACCACCCATTGGCCATAATATCGTGACTCACACTTTTTCATGTGCCTCTATCCCTCGATAAATCACTCATCAATTTTAGTCAACCTCTCTTTTACTCCCGCTTTATAAATCAATAACCAATCACAAATCTTTTCCAATTATCATCCGTCACCCGATTTTCAATTCATGATCTCATACTTTCAAATGCTCGTTAAACTAACCACTAATCTTAACCTCACACTCGACAAACCACCCACCATCCGACCTTCATCTCTTGACATCACACTTTCAAACGCTCGACAAAACCAACTACTAATTCAAACCTCACACTCGAAAAACTACCCACCACTCGACTTCCATCTCGTGACCTCACACTTTCAAATGCTCGTCATATCAACCACTAATTTCGACCTGACACTCGACAAACCATCCATCACCCGACCTCCATCTAGTGACCTCACACTTTTAAACGCTCATCATACCAACCACTAATTCCGACCTTACAATCGATAAACCACCCACCACCCGACCTCACACTTTTAAATGCTCGCTAAACCAACCAATAATTTAGACCTCATATATTCAGATTCCTATAATTTTTTTAAAATTTGTGCCACCATATATTATAGTCAAGAATACATTCTTGAAAATATAAATTTGCATGTTTTGGATTCAAACCCCGGTCTTAAGCATGAAATGTGAACACTTAAACCGCTAGACCACATATGATTTTATGATTGTTGAAATAATTTTTTTATTTTGTGTTTGTATATTTATTTTATATTTAATATTTATTGTCAATTAGTTAATTTTTATATTAACAAAAAAATCATTTATACTCATAAAAAATTATATAAATATATATATATATATATATATTGATTTTAAGCAATATATATATATATATATATATTGATTATTTTGACTTTATAATTTAACTCAATATTTTTTTTTATCTAATTATTAAAAAACATGACAAACTTACCTTTATTCATTCGTTTTATTTAAAAATTTTTATTTTTATTTTTTTAAGCTTACCCAAAATTATATAAATTGAAAACATTCATTAGGTGGAAGTAAATAAACATTTGATTACACCCTTAGGCATAAAGTTTTCTCACCAATTTTGTGTTACACATAGGGATGACTATGGGGTGGTTCGGGGCGGGAAATGCATTTACCATTCTCGTCCCATTTTTATTTCGGGTTTTTTAATACCATTCCTTCCCCATTTAGTTTTATTCGATTTCAGGGAATCCCCGCATGACACTGTTAATTAAAAAAATAAAAAAATTATAAAATAATATTATATAAACGATTTTTTTAATATAATATATATTTTAATATATTAAAATTTTATATTATTATAAAAAAATAAACTTACAACTCTTATAAAATATAGTAAGTAAATAAATATATTAGTGATTTAATATATTTAACTATGTTTTATAGTGTTTGGGGCATAATCGGGGGGACGGTTTCAAATTGTCATCCTTAGTTACGCACTCACATATATTAATTACTTCTTTTAAAGAGATTCAAACAATAGTATTTAGTATCAAATGTTAATACTTTAACCGCTAGACCTCTTATAATTTTTTATTTAATTTTATAATTTTGTGTATGTATATATATTTTGTAAGTTAGATTTTGAATAATTATATAAATTATCTATTGCCGTCTAATATTACTTATTATTATATACTTATTTAAAAAAATAAAAATATTAAAAAAATAAGCTAAACAATTCATTTAATATTTTTTTTATCTATAATGATTTTGATTATTTAATAAAAAAATTTGAGGGAGGACAAACCTTAGGGATTCACGTCCAATGTTTTCTTTACTCTAAGTAGACTTCCCTTAATGGAAGAACCCTTAGGTTTTTATCACCAATGTTTGCATTACTTAAGTCAACATTTCCTCCATAGACGAACCCTTAAATATTTTCACCAATGTTTGCGTTACTCAAACCAACATTCTCGTTTCTGTTTCAACTATAAATGTTCGCACACTCACTTATAATAATTATTTCTTTTAGAGGGATTCGAACACTAGTCTCTAATATGAAATGTTAACACTTTTGCTGATAAACCACTTATGATTGTTGAAATAATTTATACTTTTATATAGGTATATATTTTGTAAGTTGGATTTTGAATAACTATATAAATTATATAATTTTTCATGAACATAAAAAAGATAATAATGATATAACACTACCACGGTGATCATTTCTCCTACATCAATAGGCTGTGATCATGCCTATTCCAGCAAGTTGATTCAAGAATAGTCAAAACATCATTAATGGATTTTGGCTAATTCAATCCACTTGACTTATCCAACCAACTTCGGAAGGCTATAAATAGCCTCCCTCAATAATTATGAAGCTAAGGAATAACATCTCAAGTCTTAAATCGGAAGAAATAAAAACTTGGATTTAGTCATCCCAAAAGCTTTCCTAAAGTCTAAGGAGTGTTCTTCAATCATTTCCATGCTTCCAATCACCCATTAATTCATACTTTCAGTTTAAATTTGAAATTTTTATATTTCAGTTTTCGTAAGCTTGTATGATGTCTGGTTGTTGATTTTTAGGATTGGAAATCGATCCTAAGATCATTTCCAAGATTTTTATTTAGGTTGGAATAAATCAATCAATCAATCAACCTTAAACATAAAAAACCCAAATTTGAATTTTAAGATTCAAAAATTCGGGTTTGTTGTTCTTGGCTAATCCTCAAGAATAGTTGTCCATAAATCATCCCAACCTGTTTCTAATAATGTTGGACAACTATTTGGATCATGTTTGATCCATCTCAATTATGTTTAATCAAAATCAAAAATTTTAAAATAATTGAAATATTTGAGTTCTTAAATTGGTCCAAACGAAAAGTTAGTGTTCTTATTTTAGTACCAATTAAGTATATGGAGTATAAAGAAGCTATTGGAGAGGTCCAACCGGTGTTCTTTATCGAGAGTTGAGAGGTCCGACCGATGTTCTTCAGTTTGGACCGAGGAGTTTTTCACACGATCAAGAACTCTTGAACTTAAGACCGATAACTACCACCTAGGACCAAGAGATCTGACAGGGAATTTTGGCACCCGACCGAGAGTCCTTAGCACCCAGACCAAGGCTTTTCAGACATGACAGATAGGTCCGATTGAGGATCCTAAGCCCCGACCGAGTGGAATAGGCATGGTTTCTTTAGACAACTAATTTGATTAGTCCAATAGAGACATCCGTCTACACACATCTGTCCAACCACTTTAATCAACAAATTCCCCCTCAATTTGTGCATGATTAATTAAATAAAAATTTAATTTAGATCTACAAGACCCAAAACATTACTAAAGTAAGAAAACATAGTCTTAAGGAGTGGCTTCATGAACACGTTTGTCACTTGATCATCTGTTGGGACATATTCTAGACGAATATGCTTATGACTGACATTCTCCCAGATGAAATGGTGTTGGATGTCGATATTATTAGTTCGATAGTGCAACACCGGGTTGTATGTAATTACTATGACACTAGTGTTGTCGCAAAAAATTGGTGACTCGTCCGCCTCAATGCCGTAGTCCCTCAACTGTTGTTGAACCCACAAGAGCTGAGAGTAGCAACTGCCTGTAGCAAGGTACTCTACCTCTACTGTAGACGTGGTGATGAACATTTTCTTCTTACTAAACCAAGAAACCAGACGATCACTAGGGAACTGGAAAGTCCCATTAGTGTTCTTCCGATCAATCTTGTAGTTTGAATAATCTACATCAGAATAACTAATTAAATTGAAACTGGAATCCTTTGGATACCACAGTCCCACATTTTGAGTTGCCTTTAAATAATTCCAAATACGCTTAACAACAACATAATGAGATTGTTAAGGGTTAGCATGAAATCTTCCACAGACGTCGACGACAAACAGAATGTCTGGTCAGCTAGTAGTAAGGTAAAACAGAGAACCAATAATCTCTCTTTAAGTAGTTATGTCGACACTCTGGCCATCTTCATCCTTGTCGAGCTTTCTGGAAGAGTTCATTGGAGTAACTGCAACCGAGCAACTTTCCATTCCAAACTTTTTTAGCAGTTCCCTTGTTGATGAACTTGAAGACCTAGGAAGAAATCCAATTCTCCCATCATACTCATCTCAAATTTGTCCTGAATCAACTTAGATACTTTCTCACATAATTTGGGGTTAGATGACCCAAATATGATATCATCAACATATACTTGAACAAGTAAAATGTGAGAATCTTTAACAAATCCAAACAGAATTTTGTTAACTGTACCAATTACAAAATCATGATCAAATAAAAACTTTGTTAAAGTATAATATGAGCTTGTTTAAGACCATATAAAGCTTTGTCAAGTTTAAAAACATGATTTGGCAATGAGTGATCTTGAAAGCCAGGCGTCTGTTCAACATACATATACTCATTTAAAATTCCATTTAAAAATGCACTTTTCACATCCATTTAATAAACTTTGAAATTCTTAAAAGATGCATAAGCTAGAAAGATTATGATTGCTTCAATTCTATCAATAAGGGTGAATGACTCCTCAAAGTCAATTTCTTCCACTGTCTATAACCTTGAGATACCATTTCTTGCACAATAAATGTGATAAAGCTAAAGAAGAAGAGTAGAAAAACCAGAAAAGTCAGGAAGCATAAAATAAAAAGAAAGAAACAGAGGAGGCCAAACTCAAAGATCAAACAGTTGTAGAAGAAAGCAAGAAGGATTCTAGGAAAAAGGAAAACAGTGAAGGAAATAAAGTAAAAGGAATCAAGGTGATAAGGAAAAGAAATTTTTCTGTAATACGAAGGATCATGATGGAAATGGAAGATGAACCTCAAGTTGTTGTTGAGGAAACTCAAGAGGAAGACACCCAAAATTTCAAAGCTGAAAAAGAGAATTCAAAAGTCGGTGAAGAAGATTCCAAAAACGATGTGGAGTCTGAAACCGAAGGTAAGGAAGACAAAATCATAGAAATTCAAGTTGAAGATAACAAAGGTAAAAGCCCTGAAATTCTCAGAAACACTTCTTTCTATCAAATTAGAATGGGCTCGTACAAAGAGAGAATTCAAAATGAGAAACAACAATACTCATCATCCAATTCAATACAATCTCCTTACATCGTCAGAGGAAGGGGAAGAGGAAGAGGAAGAGGAAGAGGAAGAGGAAGAGGAAGAGGAAGAGGAAGAGGAAGAGGAAGAGGAAGAGGAAGAGGAAGAGGAAGAGGAAGAGGAAGAGGAAGAGGAAGAGGAAGAGGAAGAGGAAGAGGAAGAGGAAGAGGAAGAGGAAGAGGAAGAGGAAGAGGAAGAGGAAGAGGAAGAGGAAGAGGAAGAGGAAGAGGAAGAGGAAGAGGAAGAGGAAGAGGAAGAGGAAGAGGAAGAGGAAGAAGACCTCTCAATGAAGATAGATGGCATGCGAAAAACCAAGGCTTGGATAGTTAGGTTTGAATGTAGTCTTTTCTATTTATAATCTCTATTTTTTTAGAATGTATGAATGCTACTAATCAGTTTCTGTAGGGTCTTTTGATTATCATCCTTAATCATAGCGAGGGTTTGTCTAGCTTTGATTTCTGACCCTCCCACTTTTGGGATTTTAATGAAATGATTTTAACCGTTTTCCAAAAAAAAACTTGAGCTACCAATCGGGCTTTGTTTCTCACAATCAAGCCATCTTCACTAAGCTTGTTTCGAAAAACTCATCTGGTTCTAATAACCAATTGATCAGTCAACCTTGGAGTCATATGTCACACTTTATTTATTTCAAATTGATTGAACTCATCTTGCATTGCATTAATCCAATCCGGTTCAAGCAATGCTTCATTGATTTTATTTGGCTCAATTTGAGAAATGAAAGCGGAGTTTTCCATTTCATCCAATAATTGGTGTCTAATCCTAAGAGGAGCATTATGATTACAGATTATAAATTCAGGTAGATGATTTCTATTCCATTTAAAGCTTGGTCCCAAAGGAGTAGACGTCTGATTAGAAGGCCCCACGAAGTCCAAACTGTTAGACGTTTGCTAACTTCTAGTTTGGACGTTTGGTTTACTCTCAACCGGATCATCCATATGATCAGACGAGTAAATCCTATTGACCGAAAGTTTATCATCACTATCAGATTCAAGACTTGTCGCTTCTAATCTGTTAGCAATTTCAATGAATTCGTTAGAATTATTTTCAACAGATTCATCACAAACAACATGATAGGATTCTTTAACAGTTAGAGTTCTATTATTAGAAACTCCATAAGCTTTACTAACTAAAGAATATCCTAGCATGATTCCAGCATCTACTTTAGCATCAAAAACAGCCAAATGATTTTTGCCATTATTGTGAATAAAACACTTACACCCGAAAATTCAAAAATATGAAATTTTAGGAATTCTTTCATTAAAGAGTTCATAAGGTGTTTTGCTGAAGCGTTTATTAATCATTGACAAATTTTGTGTATAGAAAACTATTTTTATGGCTTCTACCCATAGCTTCTAAGAAACACTTGAGTTGGCTAGCATAAATCTCGTTGCTTCCTTCAGTGTTCTAACTCTCCTCTTAGTAAAACCATTTTTCTGTGGAGTTCTAGCATTATACAACTCGTGTCTAATACCAGAATCCTCTAGGTAAGAAGATATGCATCTGTTGGTGAACTCGGTTCCCCGGTCAGTTCAAATTTTGATGATACTTAAATATTTTTTGTTTTGAAATCTTTAAGGATCTTTATCAAATTCTCAGCGGTCTAATCCTTAGACGGTAGAAATATAACCCAAGTAAATCTTGAAAAATCATCAATTATGACCAGAGTGAATCTCATTCATCCTAAGCTTTTTACTGGAATTGGATCGAACATGTCCATATACAATAGTTCTAGGCATCGATTGGATTGAGATTTTCCTTTACTCTTAAAAGTTGATCTGACCTGTTTTCCCAACTGGAAAGTAGGACAGACATTGTATTTTGAAAACTTCAATTTAGGTAAACTAGAAACTAAATCATGTGAACAAATGTTATTAATAGTTTTAAAATTAAGATGATTTAATCTCTTATGCCATAATCAGTTTTGATCATTTTTTGCTATCATGCATAATAGATTAGATATCTTATTTTTCTATTTCATTTTAAAAGAGTTTCCTACTTTGCTTTTGGTCAGCAGGGTGTTTCCCTTATGATCCTAATAAGACATGCATGAGTTTGAAAATCAACAGTTAATCCATTATCACACAATTGGCTTATATTAATCAGGTTATAACATATGTTTTCAACAAGTAGCATGTTGTTGATGGTTAGGTTACCATGGATAATATTACTCTTACCCACGGTCTTACCCTTGTTGTTATCACCAAAAGTGATATTAGGCCTAGTGCACTTCGTTATTTCAGTTAGAAGTCGTCTATCACCGGTCATGTGTCTAGAGCAACCACTATTCAAATACTAGACGAATTCTTCCAAACAGCTGACCTGTTGTACATATAAATAAACATATTTACAGCTTTTGGTACCACATTCAATTGGGTCCTCGATTAATTAGTCCATTGAGAATCCATATTTAATTTATCTTGATGGATTTCCCATGTTGTGTTGTGAGTAGTGTGTATGATTTAGGTTTAACAAACGTCTTCCTGTTAGCAGCTATTCCATTAACCTTAAAAGATGAATTTTGTCTAAAACTCCTTGACGTTTTGTAAGGTTTTGGTTTTCCAGACTTGTTGTCTGCCCTCTTCTTAGGTTTCATCCAACTTTCATTTGGCTTTACATAAATAATCTCATCCTTTAATGTTAAGTCCTCACAGCTTAGATCAGTCCCTTTATCAGTTAAACTATCCCTGACAAAGCATATAGCCATAAAGATATATTAATTTCTTTGATGTTGAGAAATTCAAATAATTACAAAATTGGAGATGATGAATAGTTCAAGAACATTGGAGAAGGATGGGTTCAATACTCTGATTGGGTTAGATTCATGAACATTATTATTATTATTATTATTGTTGTTGTTGTTTATGTTTTGTTGACTTGTAATGGCTTGAGAATTGTATTAATGTTTTTTTTCATTTTCATTCATGATTGTTTTATATAAAATGAAGTGCAGTTCCAAATTTGAATATGAATCTGAATATGTTGATGTATGATTTTAGTGCCTTATTTTGTTTATTTGAAATTAATATATGAAATTAATTATAATTATTCTTACTTATTTGGTGTAACTATTTCAGGGGAGAATAAGAAAGAGAGTACAACAAAAGAAACATAAAAATACTTTAAAAAGGAGAAGGCTACAAAAACTAGAAATGTTCAAATTCTTATACACAGACTAAATGTTCAAGCTCCTATACCTACACTAAATGTTCAACATGCCTTAACCCTACCAAATATTCAACCATCATCACAATAACAATGTGTAAACCTTAATCTTACTTGACCACCATCAAATCTGATTTTCATTCATGGTGTTGCTTAAAAAGATGTTGAGAATATAGATGTTACAGAAATGCAAGTTAAAAAACCTAAAATTCTTATTGGGATTGAAGGGGCCAAGTAAGTATTATACTAACATGTTTTTTTAGTTTAAATAATTATACTAACATGTTTTAATTTTATATTTATGCAGCTTTAATTTAATTATCACAAAGAGGATAAACAAAATTGTGATAAGATATTGGAGGGAGCTTACGTAAATTGGAATCAAATCCCTCAAGATGTGAGACTTGTGGTGCACTAATTTTGAGGTTAGATTAAATTTATGTTTAAAAAATATGTATAGTTTCATAATAATGATCTAATAAAGTTAAATGAATTATCATAAAAAAATATTCGAATGTGATTGATAATGCTTAGCGATATTTACAAGTTTTTTTTATAGCAAAAATCGATGTTTTGTCACTATGGCTAAAAATGAATTAAGAAAGACACCACCCACACATTACAGATGAAAATTTAATTTTAATAAAAAAATATTTGATGATCCTAAATACGAATAGAGGTGCATAAGACCTGCAAATTATCGAGATTTGTACACGAAAAATGAAGGAGTTGTGTACTGCGAAGGTTCAATAATCTTAGAACAACATCGACGAATATTTATGAGTAATAGTAAATTAATTTAAAAAATTGAACTTGTTAACGTTTAGTTTGTTTTTTATTTAAGGAAATGAAACTCGGATGAGCGTCAACAGTCTTAAGAACTTTAGAACGAGATCACAAAAAGAAAAATGGAAGTTGGAGTGTTGACCGAACAACCAAAACTGTGGTATATTTTTTAATTTGACAATATTTTCATATGTTTTAAAATGTAAATTATAAATTAATTATTTTATTCATTTTAATTTATTATAGAAAAAATATAATGAACTGCAATAAATACAAGAAGGACAAGATGATTCCAAAAACAAATCTGAAGAAATGTTATGGGTTGAAGCGAAGGGATCTCTTAACAATGGACGTGTATTTGACATGTCATATGTCCTTAAACAATAGATTATGGGAATAATCTATTCACCAAATCAATTTTGTACGAGAAACAATAAAAGCATTGGAATTAAACATAGTTCAATATGGTTTATTTAACTAAAATTTGCTGGTTTATAATTTAGGTATCATTTGAAAGAGTTTATATTGTTGGGTTAGAATTTAGGTAGCATTTGAAAGAGTTCAATATTATTTTTAAAAGATATTTAGTGATCGTTCATAGCTTTTGAAATTAATTAAAAATAATTAATTTTGGGGTTAGATTTTAAATAATTCTGGGATTTGTAGTAATCAAATCACAATTTGATTTTTTTAGAAATCATTTAGTTTAAATTATTTAAACATAGTTAATTTTAAAAATAATTTATTTTGAAATAGAGTTGTTAATTGATTTTTGAAAATCAATAATAGTTGGAATACATATATAAATGTATTGTCCGGAGTTTCTTTTAGTTCATAGTTTGGTGATACTCGGGAAATAGGTTTCGCGCCTCATCCTCCGTATCTGTTTTTAAAAAAGGTTTCTACATATAAAGTTGACTTTTGAAAATCAGTTGTATAACGTTAGATTTTTAACCAATTATTATTACGATCCTAATCATACTTCTAGGTCTTAACATTATTTAAAATATTGAAACAACAATATTTAAATGCTGGTACATGTTGTTGATGATAACTAGGGAGGATTATAATGAAGAACATCAGTGGTTTTTATTTTAATTCGAAGTTTCGTCTTCGCATTTTTATTGCTGAAAATGTTTACTCCGTAGTAGTAAAAGTTGTAAGTTAAAGCTAAATAAATATTTCAATAAACAGTTTTTAAAAAATTAAAAAAATAAGATAATATTAATTTTGAAATATTATTCCAACATAATAAAATCAAATAGTTATAAACATAGTAAAGTTAACCAATATATAAATTAAGAAGATAAATATTAGGAAAAGAGAATTAGAAGAAAAAATAGTAAGATTCTATCTTTTTAAATTAGAAAAATAAATATAAAAAATTTAAATGAAAATAATTAGATGATAAAGAATTAGTAGTATATTAATTTAGTGAAATAAAATTTAGCTTAGCATCTTAGGGATCATGTTTGTGTTTGAAAATATGTTTTTACACAAGAATATTTAATACGTCCAATATAAATCTTATTTAAAGAAAATATTTAGAATATAAATATAAATTTTATATATTTGTAACTAATTTAACAAATTAAAAATTATTGAACTTTAATCTTTAATAATTTATCACTTAAACTTTAATAAAATGTATACACACTACACTATATTATATCTTATATTTTTTTTGATTTAGTCTAGAATATACACTATATTTTATTTGATGGTTAAGAAGTGAAAATGTATCCAAACAACTTTTTAACATGTCACGTCTTAGATCGAAATTTAAAAACATGATAAATCTAACATATCTATGTGAAAACTCAAGTCACAAACATGAATAATCTAGCACAATAGTGATAGCTTGTGAGTGCTTATAGTGAGAGAAGAAGATGAAAACTTTAGCGTCATATAACCAAATATTTGCGAGATTGTATGCTTATACTAAACACATATTTATATGCAATATTAGGGTTTGCTCCTCAATATACGTGTCATCCTAATTCGACCCAAATCTAGGCAAATAGACTATCTCAGCCCAACCTTTGATTGAGAATTTGCATACAAAGGTTGAATTGAAAAGGCTCATGCACCTAGAGTTGGACCGAATTAGGCTCATGCGCATATTGGGAAGAAAAACCCTTATATTTCATATAAATATGTTCTTACATTTATCTAAGAAAATCACCACATATTTTTGTTATATGAGTCTAAAGTGTTTCCTCCTCCTTTCTCTCTAAAAGCACTCATTAGTGAAGAAATATGAATTATGTAACTTAGAATATGTAAAATTCTTGTATATCCACTTATTTAAGTAGTTTATATGATGAAATTAAATTATGGAGATCTTATCTAGATTACACAATTAATTTATTTTCTTAATTAAATTGTTGATATGATTAAATTAAATTATGGATATCTCATAGAGATTACACAATTATTTTTTTCTTATTTATGTTGTTGATATGATCAAATTAAATTATGGAGATTTCATATAGATTACATAATTACTTTTTTACTTAATATTTTAATCTTCTTTTAGTAATTAATTAAAAAAGTTATTTGACTTCAAATATATTTATATTTATATATTTTTATATTTCTCTTATATAGGTAAATTATTTTAAACTTAAAACTAATATATTTTTTTTATCAAAATAAAATTTAAGAAGTTAAGTATATGACCAATTCTTATAGGAGTTAAATATATGACAAATTCATATAATTTTTTATTAATGGTGAAATAGAGGAAATAAAAGGAGTAGAGGAAAGATACAATATATATAAAATAATTGCACTCACTAATGATGATTTATAAACATGACAAATTAATATAATTTTTATTAAAGTTTTGTTAAAATATAGTTAAAAACTTGTTGAGATTTAATAAATTAAAAATAATACTGTGGAAATAATTTTTTAATTTATAAAAATTAAAGTTATATTTAATAGTTTGTAGAACCATAACCATAAGTATTCTCTTTAATGTTCATTTATTTGAAATATATTAATAGTCCTCATGCACAAATTCCTAAATTTCAAAAATATCGGTTTGTTATTCTTTATTTATAAATCTGAAGTGCCTAATGATTTACTATGAAAAATATTTAATGGGGTTCACTCACTTCTATTTTTGGAAACGTGTATGATTCATTCTAATATTTCTCAAAATATCTTTATTTTGTTGGTTGTTTTTTAGGATGCCTCAAATGTGGAAGTAGGATTATGAGAGAGGAAATTACTTATGCTAGTAGTAGTAGATGTTTGCTATCTAAGTCGTGTGGTTTCTTGAGTCTAGTCGATCTTATGTAATTTTTAGATTAATTTCTTTCTGATCAAATAAAATCTACCATCCCTATGAAAACTACTTTTGAGCGGGGCATGCCCACTTGACAAAAGCTTTGGGACTAGACCCTTGATGAATCAAAGTCATTCAAAGCACCTACTCGAATGGAGAGACAAAGACGATTCTCTAAGGAATCAATGAAGGAACGAAGATTCTTTATAAAATACTCAAATGGAGAGACAAAGATGATTCTCTAAGGAATCAATGAAGGAACGGAGATTTTTTTATAAAATATTATATATATTTATATAATTTCCACGGAAATTCATCCTCTAGAATCACATCTTCGGAAGGATGTTCTTATCAATGGAGTAGTTGGCAACCCCTTGAAATGAGCAAGATTAAACAGGAACAAGAGGGATCCCATGAAATTAGTTTTTCTCTTGAGCCTACTTATTTTTTTTTTGTTCCCTCCTTTTTTGTTTTTACTAAGTTGTATTTTGAACGATTTAGTGAATAAATGAAATGAGTTACACCTCTCTAAAACAATTAATTGTTTTGATTTTAATTTTAATTTTGTATTCCAATTCATTTTCACTCTTTTGTCGTATGTTGTCATTTATTTTGTTAAGTTATTTTTGTCGTGTATGAAAACTTTCACTTTAAATTGTACTTATTGAATTGATAAATATATTATCACAAATGGAAAGTGATAGAGACCTTGCAATTATAAATATTTTATCGTTCATTCATTACATGGAAGATATGTGAAGAGTCATTCCAATTCAAATAGCTATGTTAAGAATCATGATTTTTAAAATCATATTTATGTTAGGATTGACATGGGAAATATTATAGTGACTGTAAAATATTTTGCTTCATGGTTACATAAATTTACTAAAGGTTAGTTTTAATATTTATTGATATGTTTGACAATTACTTGTATACAAGAACTTTGTAGGTTGGTTTTCTAGAGTAGATCACGCGATCTAAAAATTTGGCGTTGATATTGTGGTATGATGTATGTTTGATCGCATATTGTGAGAGTCAATTCAACATTGAACATGAGTATTTATAATTTTTGTATTAGATCTATTAATATATAATGAGATTATTGAAATACTCGTATTGTTGGTTATAAAATAAAATATCACTTAATTTCATATATTATACACTTTTTAATTTAAGTTTATTTAATAACGTATATTTATAATTACTTATTTTTTTAATCTTAAAGTAATAATATATTAAAAATAAAAGCTAAAATATGTTGTTTATTTTAATTTATTTTTATAAAATTTGAGTAGTTGACATTACCCTAAGGCAAACCATGTTTGCTTCTTATATTCAAACGTTTTTTTAAAAATAATTCTAATTTGGTTCAAATTTGTGGATAACTTTGGTTTACAAAAGAGTAGCTCCTAATTTTTTTCTTTATACGAAATTAGGAAAAAATATATTTTACTTATTTAAATGCATTTTAAAGATTTTGTTTGATAGTTTTGAATTTGGTTACACTAGGGATAGAGTCTTAGCATTTTGTCCTCCATATCCATATAAGTAATGGTCTCTAATTTAAATATTTAAGCAATATTTGAAATTATTAATTTTACATTTATTTTATTTAGAATTATCCAATCCTATTGATATCTAAGGTATTAAAATTCAAATAAATTTAAACACACGTATTAATATTGGATCGAATTTGAACCTGAAAACTATGAATAATAAAGTTAATTTTTTTTTTGGGAAAAACGACCTAGCGTCATTTCATTAAAATTTCCCTAAACGGGTAAAAAACCACGAGTTTAAGAGATCATTCTAGACAGGCCTAGAATGATTTTGAAGTCGTAACATTCTAAATAAAAACTAAAAAGCTAAAAACGTAAATGAATTATCTGTTTACAATGTTTTCAATTCTAGTGAGTTTAAAAAACGGTAAACTCCAGTTCCTGCAGATATTCCAGTTCTGCTCCGTGCTTGGAATCCAATAAAGTTAGTTTTTAAATAATACATATTTTGCTTAATAAACATTAAAACCCAATTTTGATTTTTTTGGGAGTGTAAGTTGTATATACTATATAAAAATAAAATGATAAAATAGAGAAAGGAAACCAAATTGTCCCAAGTAGAATATTTTTAATGTTTTTGTTGTAAAAATAATTTAAAGTGTTTTTATATATTTTTGGATTTAAAAAAATATCAAAGACAACCTTAAAAATGATAAAAACATTGAAATGTAAAAAGATAGTAGTAAATGGACCCTAAGGAAATTGGGTCAAGCGCTTGACCCGCGAGTTAGGGTTATGGGCGTGGGGTGATCTACAGTCAACGAGCACATAGAACAAGTCAACAAACAAAAGGGTATCGGTTGACCAATGAGCGAGAGCCTTTGGTCGAAATGTAGGTTGCTTATTCGCCTAGTTAAAGGCCTTTGATCTCGATCGTCTTGACAGGGAGGGAGGCGACCTCGGTAAACTTCAACCTCCAACTAGAGTTTGAAACATCCAAATCATGATTTTTTTTACCTTCTCAACATATATAAAGCTCCTCCTCAACAAGTTGAAAGATCCTCCTCACTATACTCAATGTTTTTACACATTCTAGAGGTCCTAATTTAACATGTAAGGGTGTCATGAGAGATTCCACGAAAAATTGAGCCATCCCCAAAAAATTAAATTTTGTGATTTTGATCCAAAATAAAAATTTAAGCTTATAGAAAACTTCCCTTATCCAGTAACAATTAATATGCAATAAAAAAACCGAGTGTTTTATTCAAAATTGTGAAATCGAGCGAACATTCACAAAATCGTTTAAAAATGGTTTAAAAATACTCTCGTTACATTTAAAAACTACTTGGATCGTCCTCGGGTTGCAATTTTTATATAGAGCACAAGAATAACAAACTGATATTTTTGAAATTTAAAATATTACACGTTTTTGTTTAAAGTGAATGAATGAATTCAATTCAACATGAAGTTTCTAAAAAGTTTCTAAATCATGCAAGATTTATTTGCAATCAACAAATGAAAGGACAGTATATAATAACACAAAAACTCAAATATGTAAAATTCAAATTTGAATTGTAACTTATGTTATAGATAAAATGATTGTATACCATTTAGAGATATTCTTATAAACATAGTGAAGTTCTTGGAATAGTCTACAATATTCTATCACCTATTTAGAATGATGAAGGGATTCTTTTATAATAGTCACTACCTTATGATGTCAATCCCACACATGCAATTTTAGAAAAAAAAAAGAATATATTTAATGACATGCACAGTCTTCATGCGATTTCTCCCGCCATGGGAACCCTGATGCCTTCGAGATATGGGGAAAATGATCTTTGGTCAGAGTCAATGATAAATTTATTTTTCAAGAAGTAATCTTTAAAATGACCGATAATCACGTCATTTTGTGAATTATCCGAGAATAGTATTTTTTAATGTATTCAAATGAAGTAATTGCGTTGTTTCGACATTGCGTGAAACGAGATGAAGTTCAAGTTAAAACGATGCTTTTTGACGCTTGGTTGATTCCTTGGTCGTAGGCAGGCTATGGCGCGATCGAGCTTGTGTTCTGTGATGAGCATTACGCGTTGTTGAGTGGTCTCGATCTTGCCAGCATGACTATTATGCTAGGTTTATAGATGATAATATATAATTAAAAAAATAAAAATGTATTTTCAATAACAATGAAACATGATATTCTTAGTCAAAAGTATACAAATTTATAATCATTTAAATATTCTTTTCAAAAATATTAAAACAACTATAATATTTTTATGAGTTTTTAAAAGTTATTACATTGATAACCCAAACTTCACAGTTGCGAGAAAGATTAGGAATAAAATATCATTTAGATTAAAAGTAATATAATTTAGTACAAATAATAAACTCTTAATATATAATAAATCATATATTTTCCAGGCCATTACAACTCATTTTTATAAATTTGTTCAATAATAAAAAAAAAATTTTGCAGAGAGGTCTAGTCCTCCATCTCTAATGGATAGTTTAAAAAATGAAAAATAATTAATAGAAACATAGAAAAATAATTAATTATTTTTATGTTTAATTATATATATATATATATATATTTAGATTTTTATTTCTAATTTAATTCTTCGACAAGTTACACTAAATGATCCTTCGACAAATTAGAAACTATCAGAAGCCATAAGTTATTAATACAACAAAATATATTTTCAACAACTCTTATATGCCAACGAATATTAAGCGTCGGTAAACATTAAAAGAAAAAAACTTTTTTCATCCTTTATATATATACAACCACGTTTATTTTTTATATACAAAATTTGTTAAGAACCTGGTAATTTAATTATCCTAAATTTTAATATTTTTTATGTTTTATTTTTAAAATTTATAAATATTTTATTTTACTATTTTAATTTTTTTAACTTAAATTTGACTTATAATTATATTAACATTAAAATTTATAACCTAATTTTTAATTTTTTATAGTATTATTAATTGTTTTATTAATATTTATCTTTTAATTAATTATTATTTAAATTTAATTAAATTAAAATATATATATAAATAAAAAATAAATTAATTAAACATTATATTATATTTTAGAATAAAAATTAAATTTTATATATTTTTAAATTAGGAATCAGTTTGTAGATATATAGAAAAGCCTAAGTCCAATTCATTTTGTTTGTTGAAGAGACCAATTCTTTTAGTTCAAGGTACACGTTTTAGGGTATATTTTTGTTTATTGTTTGTTTTAGTTTATATTTTTGTTTAGAGTTCATTTTAGGGTAACATTTATTCTATTACATACCGAGATCTTGACTTGCGTCCATCGGCCGATATCGGAACCTGTCATTTTATGTTATTCTAACTTAAATATGATTTTTTCATCAAATAGATTTAATATAGGATTTATATAATTTTTTTTATTTATTTTAATTCTTTTTGTTGTTATCAAATAGTTTGAAGTATATTATTGATCTCATAGTTTAAGATTAATTCCTTCTATATTTATGAATCTCAAATATATTTATAAGATATGTATGCACTAGTTTGATGAATAATAAGTATCTTCATGTATTTTTTAAACTGAAATTATATAATATGTATGATATAGTTTCAGTTTAATTCATGTTGTTTCTAAACTACTACATTTTGAAATCTATTTATGAAATGTTTACTATTTAATATAGTTGCAGTTTGATTCATGATGAATCTAAACTTAAATGGTATAATATGCATTTAATGTGAATGAATCTGAAATTGTATAACTGTATTTATGAAATTAATATTTTTCTGAAATGTTTAAATTGAAATTTATTCTTGATTACTCATTCATTATTTTATTAGAATTTATATATTATGAAGAAATAATTATTCATCGATGCTTTTGAATTACAAATATGTCTGTAATTCAATTTGCATTATTTAGTTGTAATTTTTTTATATTAACCAATTTATATTATAGCATTATCATTTGTATTATATTTATGTAACTGATCTTCAACTTTTTTCGCATTAAATTCACCAACTACTTATGTTTCAAAATTATGACCAAAATATTCATAAAAACATGCCAAATTTTACACAAAACGGCATTTCCAAATAGCTTCAATCCATCAATCTCTATTTTTGCAAACATGTATAATTTAAAGAAAATAAGCAATTAGATTTACAATCTAGTTTATATATTGAACGATATACAATTCTAATTTTCTTACCGCTTTTGAAGCCCAAAACTCATCCCACCCATCATGGTGCATTCTCCAATAGCATTTGACAACAATATACAAGTAATATATTAGTCATAAAACTAAATCACATGAAAAGACAAACATGAATTTAAATCACTTGACAACATTAAAAGAACTCATATATTTAACGTCTGATTAGAAGGCCCCACGAAGTCTAAACTGTTAGCCGTTTGCTAACTTCTAGTTTGGACGTTTCGTTTACTCTCAACCGGATCATCCATATGATCAGACGAGTAAATCCTATTGACCGAAAGTTTATCATCACTATCAGATTCAAGACTTGTCGCTTCTAATCTGTTAGCAATTTCAATGAATTCGTTAGAATTATTTTCAACAGATTCATCACAAACAACATGATAGGATTCTTTAACAGTTAGAGTTCTATTATTAGAAACTCCATAAGCTTTACTAACTAAAGAATATCCTAACATGATTCCAGCATCTACTTTAGCATCAAAAACAGCCAAATGATTTTTGCCATTATTGTGAATAAAACACTTACACCCGAAAATTCAAAAATATGAAACTTTAGGAATTCTTTCATTAAAGAGTTCATAAGGTGTTTTGCTGAAGCGTTTATTAATCATTGACAAATTTTGTGTATAGAAAACTATGTTTATGGCTTCTACCCATAGCTTCTAAGACACACTTGAGTTGGCTAGCATAAATCTCGTTGCTTCCTTTAGTGTTCTAACTCTCCTCTTAGTAAAACCATTTTTCTGTGGAGTTCTAGCATTATACAACTCGTGTCTAATACCAGAATCCTCTAGGTAAGAAGATATGCATCTGTTGGTGAACTTGGTTCCCCGGTCAGTTCAAATTTTGATGATACTTAAATATTTTTTGTTTTGAAGTCTTTAAGGATCTTTATCAAATTCTCAGCGGTCTAATCCTTAGACGGTAGAAATATAATCCAAGTAAATCTTGAAAAATCATCAATTATGACCAGAGTGAATCTCATTCATCCTAAGCTTTTTACTGGAATTGGATCTAACATGTCCATATACAATAGTTCTAGGCATCGATTGGATTGAGATTTTCCTTTACTCTTAAAAGTTGATCTGACCTGTTTTCCCAACTGGAAAGTAGGACAGACATTGTATTTTGAAAACTTCAATTTAGGTAAACTAGAAACTAAATCATGTGAACAAATGTTATTAATAGTTTTAAAATTAAGATGATTTAATCTCTTATGCCATAATCAGTTTTGATCATTTTTGGCTATCATGCATACGAGATTAGATATCTTATTTTTCTATTTCATTTTAAAAGAGTTTCCTACTTTGCTTTTGGTCAGCAGGGTGTTTCCCTTATGATCCTAATAAGACATGCATGAGTTTGAATATCAACAGTTAATCCATTATCACACAATTGGCTTATATTAATCAGGTTATAACATATGTTTTCAACAAGTAGCATGTTATTGATGGTTAGGTTACCATGGATAATATTACTCTTACCCACGGTCTTACCCTTGTTGTTATCACCAAAAGTGATATTAGGCCTAGTGCACTTCGTTATTTTAGTTAGAAGTCGTCTATCACCGGTCATGTGTCTAGAGCAACCACTATTCAAATACTAGACGAATTCTTCCAAACAGCTGACCTGTTGTACATATAAATAAACATATTTACAGCTTTTGGTACCACATTCAATTGGGTCCTCGGTTAATTAGTCCATTGAGAATCCATATTTAATTTATCTTGATGGATTTCCCATGTTGTGTTGTGAGTAGTGTGTATGATTTAGGTTTAACAAACGTCTTCCTGTTAGCAGCTATTCCATTAACCTTAAAAGATGATTTTTGTCTAAAACTCCTTGACGTTTTGTAAGGTTTTGGTTTTCCAGACTTGTTGTCTGCCCTCTTCTTAGGTTTCATCCAACTTTCATTTGGCTTTACATAAATAATCTCATCCTTTAATGTTAAGTCCTCACAGCTTAGATCAGTCCCTTTATCAGTTAAACTATCCCTGACAAAGCATATAGCCATAAAGATATATTAATTTCTTTGATGTTGAGAAATTCAAATAATTACAAAATTGGAGATGATGAATAGTTCAAGAACATTGGAGAAGGATGGGTTCAATACTCTGATTGGGTTAGATTCATGAACATTATTATTATTATTATTATTATTATTATTATTATTATTATTATTATTATTATTATTATTATTGTTGGTGTTGTTTATGTTTTGTTGACTTGTAATGGCTTGAGAATTGTATTAATGTTTTTTTTCATTTTCATTCATGATTGTTTTATATAAAATGAAGTGCAGTTCCAAATTTGAATATGAATCTGAATATGTTGATGTATGATTTTAGTGCCTTATTTTGTTTATTTGAAATTAATATATGAAATTAATTATAATTATTCTTACTTATTTGGTGTAACTATTTCAGGGAAGAATAAGAAAGAGAGTACAACAAAAGAAACATAAAAATACTTTAAAAAGGAGAAGGCTACAAAAACTAGAAATGTTCAAATTCTAATACACAGACTAAATGTTCAAGCTCCTATACCTACACTAAATGTTCAACATGCCTTAACCCTACCAAATATTCAACCATCATCACAATAACAATGTGTAAACCTTAATCTTACTTGACCACCATCAAATCTGATTTTCATTCATGGTGTTGCTGAAAAAGATGTTGAGAATATAGATGTTACAGAAATGCAAGTTAAAAAACCTAAAATTCTTATTGGGATTGAAGGGGCCAAGTAAGTATTATACTAACATGTTTTTTTAGTTTAAATAATTATACTAACATGTTTTAATTTTATATTTATGCAGCTTTAATTTAATTATCACAAAGAGGATAAACAAAATTGTGATAAGATATTGGAGGGAGCTTACGTAAATTGGAATCAAATCCCTCAAGATGTGAGACTTGTGGTGCACTAATTTTGAGGTTAGATTAAATTTAAGTTTAAAAAATATGTATAGTTTCATAATAATGATCTAATAAAGTTAAATGAATTATCATAAAAAAAAATATTCGAATGTGATTGATAATGCTTAGCGATATTTACAAGTTTTTTTTATAGCAAAAAATCGATGTTTTGTCACTATGGCTAAAAATGAATTAAGAAAGACACCACCCACACATTACAGATGAAAATTTAATTTTAATAAAAAATATTTGATGATCCTAAATACGAATAGAGGTGCATAAGACCTGCAAATTATCGAGATTTTTACACGAAAAATGAAGGAGTTGTGTACTGCGAAGGTTCAATAATCTTAGAACAACATCGACGAATATTTATGAGTAATAGTAAATTAATTTAAAAAATTGAACTTGTTAACGTTTAGTTTGTTTTTTATTTAAGGAAATAAAACTCGGATGAGCGTCAACAGTCTTAAGAACTTTAGAACGAGATCACAAAAAGAAAAATGGAAGTTGGAGTGTTGACCGAACCACCAAAACTGTGGTATATTTTTTAATTTGACAATATTTTCATATGTTTTAAAATGTAAATTATAAATTAATTATTTTATTCATTTTAATTTATTATAGAAAAAATATAATGAACTGCAATAAATACAAGAAGGACAAGATGATTCCAAAAACAAATATGAAGAAATGTTATGGGTTGAAGCGAAGGGATCTCTTAACAATGGACATGTATTTGACATGTCATATGTCCTTAAACAATAGATTATGGGAATACATTTTTCACCAAATCAATTTTGTACGAGAAACAATAAAAGCATTGAAATTAAACATAGTTCAATATGGTTTATTTAACTAAAATTTGTTGGTTTATAATTTAGGTATCATTTGAAAGAGTTTATATTGTTGGGTTAGAATTTAGGTAGCATTTGAAACAATTCAATATTATTTTTAAAATATATTTAGTGATCGTTCATAGCTTTTGAAATTAATTAAAAATAATTAATTTTGGGGTTAGATTTTAAATAATTCTGGGATTTGTAGTAATCAAATCACAATTTGATTTTTTTAGAAATCATTTAGTTTAAATTATTTAAACATAGTTAATTTTAAAAATTATTTATTTTGAAATAGAGTTGTTAATTGATTTTTGAAAATCAATAATAGTTGGAATACATATATAAATGTATTGTCCGGAGTTTCTTTTAGTTCATAGTTTGGTGATACTCGGGAAATAGGTTTCGCGCCTCATCCTCCGTATCTGTTTTTAAAAAAGTTTTCTACATATAAAGTTGACTTTTGAAAATCAGTTGTATAACGTTAGATTTTTAACCAATTATTATTACGATCCTAATCATACTTCTAGGTCTTAACATTATTTAAAATATTGAAACAACAATATTTAAATGCTGGTACATGTTGTTGATGATAACTAGGGAGGATTATAATGAAGAACATCATTGGTTTTTATTTTAATTCAATATTTCGTCTTCGCATTTTTATTGATGAAAATGTTTACTCCGTAGTAGTAAAAGTTGTAAGTTAAAGCTAAATAAATATTTTAATAAACAGTTTTTATAAAAATAAAAAAATTAGATAATATTAATTAGTGAAGAAATATGAATTATGTAACTTAGAATATGTAAAATTCTTGTATATCAATATAATTTTTTTTATTTTTTTTAATTCTTTTTGTTGTTATCAAATAGTTTGAAGTATATTATTGATCTCATAGTTTAAGATTAATTCCTTCTATATTTATAAAAACATGCCAAATTTTACACAAAACGGTATTTCCAAATAGCTTCAATCCATCAATCTCTATTTTTGCAAACATGTATAATTTAAACAAAATAAGCAATTAGATTTACAATCTAGTTTATATATTGAACGATATACAATTCTAATTTTCTTACCGCTTTTGAAGCCCAAAACTCATCCCACCCATCATGGTGCATTGTCCAATAGCATTTGACAACAATATACAAGTAATATATTAGTCATAAAACTAAATCAAATGAAAAGACAAACATGAATTTAAATCACTTGACAACATTAAAAGAACTCATATATTTAACATAAAACTAAATTACTTGTAACTTACTAAATAAATTTCATAAAACACTAACCTATAATTCAACCTAGTTAAATTACCTATTAATTATTTAAACATATAATTCAACATACTTAAATGTTTATTAATTTAACTAACATTAATAGCATTATGATAATAGAATATGAATTACATTCGAATAAGAAGCATATTTACCAAATTAAAGATTGAATCAATATCCTTCTTCATCAGCCATCCCGAGTGAGAATGTTTGGGATCGTTTGTTGCCCTAACTTAGTCCATAATGCTAGGATAGTGTCAAAATTTTCATTTAAAGACTACACTTGAGTTTGAAGAACAGCTTTGTCCTGATCTAGATCAGTATAGTTGTACTCTAACAGTTTAATTCTCTCTTGTTGTTTTACATACTTTACCTTACATCTCTCAACTTATTCTTATGTTGTGTATTCTCTTTATCTTTCTTATAATTTAGAATTTATAAAGTACTAACGGTTTGTAGTGTATTCGCTCTTGGAACTCCCTGTTGCCTCCTTCCATAACTCTATTTCAGATTTATGTTCATTGGTATCCAAAGATTCTTGAGTTTGATGGAGTTGAGTAAATGAATTCTACATAAAACATTAATATTAACACAACTTTTTCTGCCCTATTTCCACTCCATGTACCATCCTTCTTTTTATGTATCTTCTCAAATGTTTCAAGAAGGAAAGGGTGTCTTCCAAGTTCTTCGTCTAAATTAAATCAGACGTAGTCTGAATTAATGCGCAAGTAGACGTTGTCTAAATTACATCAGACGTGGTCTAAAGTAATGCACGAGTAGACGTCGTCTAAATTACATCAGACATGGTCTGAAGTAATGTGTGAGTATAAGTCGTCTAAATTACATTCGACGTGGTGTGAAGTATGCGCGTGTAGACATCGTCTAAATTACATAACATGATTTGAAGAAATGTTCGAGTAGACGTGGTCTAAAGAAATGCACGAGTGAATGTCAACTAAATTACATCAAACGTGGTATGAAGTAATGCACAAGTAGACGTCGTTTAATTTAATTAGACGTGCTAGTCTTAAGAAAAGCGCAATCAGATGTCGTCCAACTTCATTAGACGTGTAGTCTGAAGAAGCGTCTGATACCCTACTTCAACCGTCATCGGAGAGGCATCTGATTATCTACTTATCTCATGAGCTTGACAATCAGCAACTCCTTCTCAACCGTCTGGCCAGATAGTTGAACACGCCATTATGGAATAAGTTCCACATATTTAAATATTCCAACTAACAATCTGTATTATCCCGTACACCACATTCTTATGAATATTTTAAAGTACAATCCGGTATGCCCACAATTAAACGGATATCCTCTGTTGTACGATCTTGTACTATTGGCGTCCATCCATAATATTGTTGACACGTGTCCAAAAGGAAGATTCTACCATTGGTGCGATTTCAAGTATGTATAACTATTCAAGGACAATGAAAGAATCTCTCAATCTCTCTCTATTTTTCTCGGTTCTTGAATTCTTGTTGAACACTCTATACGAATTAAGAATCACTAACCGCTGTACTCAATCTCCATGAGATTATTCTGTAATTCATCTACTGTTCTTTCTGTGTGCAATTTCAGTGTTGTAAGTTAAATAGAGGTTGTTCTATTCAACAGAGAGTTAGCTAGGAATTTAGAAACATTCTGTTTTTTAAGTCCAGTGTTTTCTAACAGAGTTTGTGTAGTTATTGTATAAATTAATGCCTTCTAGTGAATATCCTTCTGGAAACAGAAGAAGGGGTGACATAAGTGTTTTTATCTCCTAAAATCCACAAAAACTTCGTGTGTTATTATCTTTCCGCTCATTGCATTCGTTTTCCTAACGCTTCAAATCTAGCAAGAACTTCTGCATTTGAATCTGTCCAAGATCTTGCAAATATTTGCGAAAAATAGAAACAAATCTTAATCCCTCACTAGATTAACATAAAATCGAAAGTTGAAAGTTGTTAACTATATTCAGAACCCTATGTATAGTCAACGCCGATCTTAACAAGTGGTATCAGAGCCAAGTTTTCTATTCTCAAGCATCTTCAGATTCCTGAATCATGTCTATCATCAACAAATACTCAATGTTCTCGAGGGAAAACTATGATAACTGGAAGCTGAGAATGCAGGAGCATTTGGCTGCCCTCGATGATGACATGTGTTATGTCATCACCGATGTCCCAATAAAGATTATGAAGTACAACTCAATACTAACCCCAATGGCAGTCCTATGATGAAGGAGAACCCGAGGTCAGAGTTGACCGCCGAAGATAAGAGGAAGAACAACCTCGACAACATGGAAAAAACATCCTCTACAAGACACTAGACGATAATATGTTCAGTAAGATTACCACATGCACCACTGCCAAAGAAATTTGGGAGCGGTTGGTTTAACAATGTGAGAGAAATGAGTAAACAAACGTAAACAAACTCATGGCTGTCATACAGTAGTTCGACAACATCAAGATACATCCCAGAGAGAAGATGACTAAATTTGATGAATGATTTAGTAAGATCATCATTGATCTCTTCAAACTGGGCAAGACTTATAACAAAAGAGAGGTTACAATTAAAGTCATGTGTTCTTTGCCAAGAGAATGGGACATAAAGACGATGACAATGAGGGAGTCCAAAGACCTTAACGAGATAGAACTACATGATTTGTTCGCCGATCTAAAGGCCTACGAGTTTGAGATAAACTCTAGGAATGAAGAGGAGCCATCCATATCATTCATCTCGACCAAGGCGCTGATGACTACTGAGGAGCCACCTACCGCCCTTGCTTTGAAATCTGTTGAGCAGATTAGTAATGATTCCATGGCCTTTTTCGTGAAGAAATTTGGGAAATTCATGAAGAAGACCAATCCTAAGTCAAGCTCTTCAAATAATAATAATAATAAGAAGAAGAGTGATTATAATTCTAACTTGAAGTGCTTTAGCTGTGATAAACTAGGAAACTACAAGGCTGAATACAAAAAGCCAAAGAGGGATGATAAAAGGAAGGAAGTTTATTAAAATTAAATTTAATATTAAACTTAAACTTAATATATATTTTATCCATCGGTACCCATTAAGCCCTCAATAGACCATCATCTTGTGACTCACACTTTTTAATATATATTTTTTATCCCTCGGAAAACCACCCATCAATCTTAGTCGACCTCAATTGATGATACGTCTCTTCTAACTCATCAATCTCAACCACTTACCCTCCAATTAACCATAATCTTCTAACTCATACTTTTTCATCAGTCTCTATATTAGTGTCAGACCTGAGATTTCAAGGCCTGAGGCGCGCACAAAACTTGGTTCCCTCAAAGCTAAATATTCATACAAATATTTTTTTATCGATTTAAATATAATAGTATTTGTAACATGAATTCTAGAAATAAAATATAATCAAAACAATATGTCATAAGTAAATACTAAAAAAACAAAAAAAAGATCTAAACAAAATATAAAATTCATGTTCCGAACTAGTATATAGTCACTTGAATATTACTCGTCTCACATTTTTTGAAGCGAAAGTATTGATCAAGTTTGCATAGTCAACTTTCTCAATAATTTTTTTCTCGGTAGATAACATAGCTAACCCATTTAGTCTTTCTTGGGACATAGTTGATCGAAGATAAGTTTTAATCAACTTCAATTTGGAAAAACTCTTTTCCGCAGATGCAACAGTAACTGGTATAATTAGCAAAACTCGATATGCGATATAGGAATTTGGATAACAACCATCCATTGTTTTCAAATAATTCAGCACATCAATCGCTCTTTTTGTTTCTATGGATAATGAATGTCTTAACAACTTTAGTTCTAGATATAAATCTGATCCATTAACATCGGAGTGCCCATCATGTGTTAAAAATTTTTGAAGATTGACACATGAGCTCAAGAGACCATCATATCAATAGACTTCAACTTCTCCAAACTAAATAAAAACCCAAAGGTTTCTTCGTACTATTAAAATTGCTCAAACAGAGTTTGAAGTGAAGAAAGAGCTTGATTAATTATAAATAAAAAGTAATTAACTCGAAAAGATTCTTTAGGAGATTGAGTTACCTCTTTAATGTTGATATCATCAAATTGTCTCTTTCTCCGAATGATGCGTTTTTCTCGGAAAATAGGTTCAATTCCCATTTCACTTGCAATATGTTCGGCTTCAACCAAGACTTTATCAAATCCAGATTCTCTAAACTCTTGGAGAAAAGAAATAAGCCCCTTTAACTGTCCAATACCAACATCAATATCCATTTTATCTGATTGGAGAAACTTACTGACAATTTTAATCTCATATAATAACTTGTACCAAATTATCATTCCGGTTAGGAATTCAAAATTCTCAAGTTCAAATGATGTCAAGCCCTCAAATTCACTCTTTATTTTTTAGTCATAAGAAGTGTTTGCCAAATCAATTAAAGAATCTCTTTATTAAGGCTTCCTACATGGCTTTGAATTAAAGAATCTTACTTTTGTTTTTTCTTTCTTTTTTCTGCCCCAGACAATATTTTCTTATAGGAGGCATGCTTGATAAAACTCTAAATGCTAATCTGCATTAAAAATTTATAGATTAACCAACATTCTATGAATCTATGATTAACCACAATGTTGTAGGCAATAATGCAAGATACAGATTATGAATCCACCATTCCACTAGACAAGTCCTCAACAACCAAAAATAATCAAGTAAATCGAACCAAAATCTCATCGAAATCTGATACAGAACTCTAGTGGGCAGTGGCGCAGTGCCGAGAAATAAGGTTGGAACCTGCGAAAAAGGTCAAAGAGCTCGGGGAAGGAGACGACCAAGTTTTCTGCTCCGATTCCGGCAAGCTGGAGGATCAATGACAGGCTTGGGGTTTGGCGGCAGTGTTTCCTTTTCTTTTTCCAGAATGCTTGTTCTTATTTTTTTTTCTTTTTCCTTGATTTTGTTGATAAATAGGAATCGTGCGATTCTTTTCTCCAAGTACGATAGTGTTTCTTATTTTTATTTTTTTGGATACAAATTAAGTTAGGGCTTATCATTGATAGGTTATCAATTATTATTTATGGACATCTTAAAAATAAGCCCATGAACATATCATGATAATTTTTTATTTTAAAGATTTTGGTACCCTAAAAATATTTGGGCCTGAGGCAATTGCCTCACTTATTACACAGCAGGTCCGAGCCTGCTCATTATTTCCCTCGGCAAACCACCCATTGGCCCTAATATTGTGACTCACACTTTTTCATGTGCCTCTATCCCTCGATAAATCACTCATCAATCTTAATCAACCTCACTTTTACTCCCACTTTATAAATCAATAACCAATCACAAATCTTTTCCAATTATCATCCGTCACCCGATTTTCAATTCATGATCTCAAACTTTCAAATGCTCGTTAAACTAACCATTAATCTCAACCTCACACTCGACAAACCACCCACTACCCGACCTTCATCTCTTGACATCACACTTTCAAACGCTCGACAAAACCAACCACTAATTCCAACCTCACACTCGAAAAACTACCCACCACTCGACTTCCATCTCATGACCTCACACTTTCAAATGCTCGTAATATCAACCACTAATTTCGACCTGACACTTGACAAACCACCCATCACCCGACCTACATCTAGTGACCTCACACTTTTAAACGCTCATCATACCAACCACTAATTCCGACCTTACACTCGACAAACCACCTACCACCCGACCTCACACTTTTAAATGCTCGCTAAACCAACCAATAATTTGGACCTCATATTTTCAGATTCCTATAATTTATTTAAAATTTGTGCCACCATATATTATAGTCAAGAATACATTCTTGAAAATATAAATTTGCATGTTTTGGATTCTGTTGGGTCAAATTATTTTTACTAAGTGTTGAAATAATTTAACCATTGAAATTTTGATGATGAAATAACTTATGAGTTTTGATGCAGGTGTATTGAAACAATATTTCATAAGACTTATCTCTAATGAGGGTCATTAGACCGATTTTGGCAATGAATGCATAGAATTAGACGTATAGTCTAACTCATCGAAGTTAGACGTGTAGTCTAATGAATGTATAGAATTAGACGTACAGTCTAACTCATCGGAGTTAGACGTGTAGTCTAATAGATATTTAATTAGACGGATGGTCTAATAGATACACGGAATTAGACGTAAGTCTAATGCATACAATTAGACGTGCAGTCTAACTCAGTAGAGTTAGACGTGCAGTCTAATGGTTATTGGATAATTAGACGTGTATTCTAATTAGTGAAAGTTAGACGTGCGTCTAACTCCTTCAGACAAGTCTGAGGTAGACCCGAATTAGACGTGCAGTCTAACTCAGTGGAGTTAGACGTGCAATCTAATGGTTATTGGATAATTAGACGTGTAGTCTAATTAGTGAAAGTTAGACGTGCCTCTATCTCCTTCAAACAAGTCTGAGGTAGAACCGGAATTAGACGTGCAATCTAACTCAGTGGAGTTAGACGTGCAGTTTAATGGTTATTGTAATTAGACGTAAGTCTAATCCTATTAGACTAGGAAGTCTAATAGACGTTATTATTTAAAGGAGATGTGTTATTTCATTAGACTGATTTTCACAATCCGTTTAACTGAAATACGTCTAATACTCAGTTTAAGTAGTACGCTTGAATCTAGCATTTTACCTACCCACGTGCTATAACTGTTCCCTACTCCTGCTCCACTTTCTAGTGAAGATTAGTACAACATCTATATGCATCCAATCAAGGAATGCCATGTAAGAGAATTTTCCTCACATTACTTGTTTTGCAGGTACATCCCTGATGGAATATTCGGCGCACTACTAGTGATGTACGGCGACGATCCTTGTGCTCAGAACCTGCTGTGTACAATGGAGGCTTTCCAATAGAAGAGTGCCACGTATCATTCTAAAGATTCGACCATTAGCTCCTGCTCAGTATTTAACAAATCTCAAGGACAACGGACAATCGACCTTACGAATTTGCCTAACGAACAAGCGATCTGATTTTGCAGAGAGAGAAACTAGTCAATCATCTTGCTTACTAAACTCATACTAAGAAGCTGCTTTCTGATTGTACTGTGTGTGAATCAAGAGAGAGCTAGAATCAAAACACCTTTAGCTGAGTGATATTCTTTATCTTGTAATTGAATAGAAAGTGTTCTGTTCAATAGTGAGCTAAGTGTGTGTGTAAACTGTATTTGATTCGAATCATATTATAGTAAATCATTCCGGTGGTTGGAAGAAGGGGTGACGTAGGAGAGTTTCTCCGAACATCCATAAACAAACTGTTGTGTTCTTCATTTCTGTCATCTTTTCATATTTCATCTTGTGCTTCAAACCCAAGTAAACAATTCCGCCTTGAATCTGTTTCAAGTGTTTACACAAGTTTGCGTAGAATAGAAAGCGAATTAAATCCCTAACAGGATTTCTTTCAAAACGTTTTTCATAAGTCTTCATCAATAGCCAGACTCCCGTCTCTATCGATAAAGCCGATCCTATCAATTGGTATCAGAGCCCTGTTTCTATTCTCAAGCCTTTCCTAAAATATGTCAACCATATCCAAAGATGCCAGTGCTACAGCCATTCCAACCTTCTCTCGTGAAAACTACATTGTTTGGAAGAAAAGAGTTCGTGCTCATCTCTCTTCTCTTCATGATGACATGTGGAGCGTTGTCACAGAAGGTCCTATCAAGATTGATAAGGAGAAGGTTGACTGGACTGCTGATGAAAAGAGGCAGAACAACATCAACAACATGGCTCTTGATGAAGACTGGTAGCTGCACTAGATGACATGGTCATCGAGTACAGAAAGCTAGCAGAATTTCTAAATGAAACTAAATCTTCATCAGATGTAAATAAACCAAATTTGTCTAAATGTGAAGAGTCAAATGATTTTGAAAAGAAGATTGAAGAGATCTCATCTGAGAATGTGATGCTCAAGGAACATATTCAAACCCTTTCATCTGAAAACAAAAGGTTAAACTATGTTGTCTGTGCATGGACAAGGTCTGGAGATGCTGTCAAATATCAGATCAGCATGTTGAAACCTGCTGGATCTAGATCCGGATTGGGATTTGATAGCAATGACCCTAACCTGTCATGCAAAAAGTCAAAACCATATGAAAAACTTAAGCCAATAAGTTTTGTCAAAGGAAGTGTGACTGACATTGAATCTGATCCCATTCATGAAGAAGTGGCGTTCAAAAATGAAATAGTTTATGTTCCGCCTACTGTTAGCTGGCTTAAGAATAAGCTAGAAAAAGCTAATAAGTCTGGTAATTTAAAACCTGACTCTAAGTCAAGGTGTTTTAAAATAAAATCTTCTTTAAAAGTTAAAGGATCAGTGGCTAGCAGGAAGTCATCTGCTAAGTCAAAATCTTATGCATTAATCACAACACAAAATGGGAAATCCATTAGAATAACTCAAATATGGATTCCTGAGGGACTAATTGATCGAGGACCCAATTGAGTATGGGTACCAAAATGTGTAAATAGTTTATTTTGTAGGTGATGCAGGAGGATCGCAGGAAGGAAGCTAGAAGAGTACTCCTCTGAGTACACAGCTTGGAAGATCAACAATGGCATTTGCCATTCTGAAAGAATAAATGTCTTTATTTGTTAAAAATGTTTTTGGTCTTTGGACCACAAAAATTATTTATTAAACTCTAATGTCCATATTCATAATGAGAGGAAAAAATACTTTGGAAGTAAAGATACTCTCTAGACGAATATCCTTAATCGATCTAATTAGACAAGGGTGTCTAAAAGAAACAGTGTGTACTTAGACGTATTTTTGCTCATAATCTATACATCTAAGTCTATATGTTAAGGTGTTATACCTACGCGATTAGACGGACACGTCTAATAGACGTTAGACGTTTTTACGTCATGAGCAAGTGGTTGCTCACGCCTAATCAAACACACGTCTAACACGTGGTGTTTATGCGGAATTAGACGTACACGTCTAATAAACATTAGACGTATTTTTATAAACATGGAATTAGACGTATGCGTCTAATAGATTCATCTGTCTAATAGACGTTGTGTTATATGGATTTGTGGAGTAAGAAAAACGTTTAACTACGTGCCGATTAGACTGATCTAGGACAGCTGTCCCACTTTGAGAGCATTCTGTTTTTCCCGCTTAAAACATCAAACAGTTATCTCTTAATAACATGAAGACACATGTCTATCAAGTTTAGAGAAAATGACTCATATACCCTCATTTTTAATGATGACTTCTTGAAAAATGACGTCTAACATTTATTAATGGGCCATACCCCTAGAATAGACAGTTATTCTGTATTTCCCTCTTCCATCTATATAAGGACATTACTGCATGAATTTGAAAGCTTTCAATCCTTCAAAATTCCTAAGAACCCTAGTTTTTTTTGCATTTCTCTCACTAAATCTCTCTGAAATCTTGTGTCGGTTCATATTCTTTTGAAAATGGTGAAGAAAATCACTCTCGATCACTGTACTTTGCAGGTGGATTTTCCATCGGTGTACACGTTTGATCAACCGGAGGTGGTGAAGATGTTCCAAACCCTAGAATATTCTTGGTTAAGAAAGTATCTAGGCGGACCGTTCATTTTCTACGAAAACGAAGTTCGCAAGTTCTTCAAAACGGCAACTATGGTGGGTGAATCCATCGTAGCAACCGTCAATGGAATGGAGTTCTATTTCGACGAAGCAGTTTAAGCGGAGTTTTTTGAACTTACTACGGAGGGACACTTATTTGACTTGGTTCTCTCTTCAGAAATCATGGAGGAGATGAAGACAACTTTTTCTGCAGACGGTTCGAAGGTCCATGTGAATGGATTCAAAAAGGTATTCAAACCGCATTTTATTCTTTTGAACGATGTGATGGCAAAGGCACTGCAAGGGAAATCTGGCTCTTTCCATCTATATAGTCAAGACCGTTTTGACTATATGTGTGCTATCTCAAAAGGGATCCAGGTAAACTAGGCTCATACCCTCTTCCAGAACTTGTGCTATTCTATCTATCAGACGAACAAGGAAAGCATAACATATGCGGCTCAACTGAGTCATTTGTTGAAGTATTTGGGGGTTCCTGTCGGTGAACCAGTGCAGATCAACTCTCCAAGAGTATTTACTGCTCTTACGGTGGCTAACACGCTTATGAGGTTGAAGAGCAACCTTGAATCTGCATCTGGTGCTTCGAGTTACCAGACCGGTGGAAAACCTTCTACCCGATCCAAGCCCTCTACTTCTGTTCTGTCAACAGGGGCAAAGAGAACTAAAACGGTGAATGAATCGGAGGCCAGTTCCTCCAGTCTGAAAAGTCCAAACAAGAAAGACTCTGAATCTGTTGATTCAAGGTTGAAGCAAGGTCCAGGCGTACTTGCTGCAACTCCAATGTCCTCATTATCCACTCCCTCAACCTTTTTGAGGAAACCTTCGAGGTCCTGTGCCTCAAAGAAGAAGAAGACAAAGGCGCCCCGCGCGTCTAAATCTGCAAAGGTAAAGTCTTCCAAATCTTTGGCTGCTGTGCCTAAATTTGATGTTCCCGTAGTGGAACAAGCTGAATCTATATTTTCTCCTTTGAGAGAATCTGCTGAAGGGCCTACTGTTGAGTCAGTCGGTCCAAATGATGAAATTGTTGATAGGATTGAGTCTCCTATCGTTCAAACTGATCGTGTAGCCGTCGGTGCTACAGAGTCATCTCAACCAGAATAAGGTGTTGTTCTTACCCTTGTTGCTGGTGAACCCATCATTCAAGTTCCTAAAGATTCATTGGTAGCTGGGAAAGTTGTTCGTATAGAGCTTCCTGCTGAGATCTGTAAGAAACCTCAATCAGCATTTGAACTGATTCGTTCCAGAAAACGGGCAGATGGAATCGTGATCGGTGAACCAAGACTTGCTCCAAAACCCGTAGAGGTTGTTGGAAAAGGTAAATCTATTGCAATTCAAGCTCCTGAAAAGGTATCGGAGGCAATAGGGATCGTTGACCTCATTTTAGAGCAAGTTAAAGTTCTTACTGCTGAGAAAATGGAAATTTATGAATCTTGGTCCATGGAGAGACTGTCTTCCTAGTACAACGATTCTTTGTCAAACTCTACTATAACTAAAGAATGGAAGAAGAGGGTGGCAAACGAGAAGAAAGTTCTGAAATGGCAAGAACTTCAGTAGTTGGTGAGGCTCTGAAAAGAAAAGATCTAGTGGAAGCGTGCATATTTGGAAAAGCTCTTTTTCCAATCTTCGAAGCCAGGAAAGCTAATTTCAATCCTGATGTGAAAGGATCTGATGTTGAAATAAAGGTATTGAAGAAGCTGAACGATATCCTGGACAGTTATGTCTCTGTTGCTTCTCGACACATTCATGGCGCTGATTGCTCTGGCGCAGAACCTCTCAATGAAGAAGAAGCTTTGCACATCCCAAATGCTAATAATGATGCTGATGAGCTAGATGCGGCTCTCTTGATCGAATTCGGAAATCTTTCTGCCGAAGAGAGACGCATTCTAGATCAACCTATTCAAGAATGTCTGAATAAGAAGATGTGATTGTCCAAGAGCCTGAACAAGCTCTTGAGGTAAATGAAGAAGAAGCTCTTCTGGAAGAAGTTATTGAGGAGGTTGTTCAAGCTCCTATTGAAGAAGATGTGATGTTAACCCCTGTTGCGAGAATAGAGGTTGTTCAAGAGAAATTGGCCGAGGATACTCAGCAAGAAACTGCCAGAACTGAGGGGGAACCCTCTAAAGAGAAGGTCGATGAAGAAGAGAGTTCCTCATCTGAGGAGGAACAAGATCAACAAGCAACTTTTGTCAAGCCCCGTCTATTTCCCGACACCATTATGGGAAATGTTCACGAAAACATCAATAATCCTATTCACTACTCTGGAAATCTACTTGAAAGATTTCAGAGAGCTGAAGAAGAAATTGAAGAAGAAGAACGAGAAAAAGCTTCTAGAAATGCCGAAATAAATCAGCCGGAGCAATCCTTGCAGATTCATACAAACTTTGAGCCTATTCAAAGCATGGCAGCAGAATCTGAAGAAATCTCGTCTCATGAAGAGTCATCTGCCGGAGGAAACAAAGTGTTAAGATCTATGAGGTCTATGCTATCATCGATTCAGAAGACCATGTCACACGCCATGATCTCAAAGGAAGAAGAAAGAGAGAGCTTTAACAAGATTTTCAGGGTTCTCACTGAGCTGGATAACACTTTGAAGAAGAACACATATGAGACTCATATCGCCAATGTAATCTTGTCAAAGTTTGAAAAGCAAATTGTCAATCGTCAAACCGAATTATTTGATATTGAAAGGCAAATCAATGATGAATGCCACAAGGAAACCTTGGAAGAATTCAGTCTGGTGAAGAATCAGATGGTGGAAATTCAGGGGTGTTCGAGTAGGAATGATAATGAACGTCAGGAATTTGCTGACTCCATTGCTAGGAAGTTTCAAGCAAAGGAGAATGCAATGGCCAATGTTGAATGTGCTCAACCTCAACCAGCTCAAGGTGAGTCAAGTAGAAGAAACGATGGTGTGTCAACCGGCACTAGATCCAGGCGAGCTCCAAGCATCGATGACAATCCTAGGCCAACCAAGAGAGGTGGAGGTCGAAGCGGTGGTGAGCGTGGAGGTCGAAATGGTGGTGGCCGGAGTAGGCTATCCAATGTTGATCAAGGTGGACGTGCCAGTGGTGGTGAACGCGGTGGAAGATCAAGTACAGGCGGTCGTGGTGGTCGCGGCTATCGTCCCTTCTTCAACATGCTTCCTGGTCAAGAAATGAGTCCAACCGACCCTCGAGTTAAAAGGGAAGAACAATGATATCTCTTCTTTTAATTTATTTAACTCTACTGAACAATTGTCTTTGATGATTTTTCGAATACTGGTTTTTGGATGAATGATGTAAGTGAACAAGAGCTTTGTTTATTTATATGATTAATGCATGTTTTGGTATATGTATGCAGGTTTGCAATTTCTTCATCAAAAAAGGGAAAATTGTTGGGTCAAATTATTTTGACTAAGTGTTGAAATAATTTAACCATTGAGATTTTGATGATGAAATAACTTATGAGTTTTGATGCAGGTGTATTGAAACAATATTTCATAACACTTAGCTCTAATGAGGGTCATTAGACCGATTTTGGCAATGAATGCATAGAATTAGACGTACAGTCTAACTCATCGAAGTTAGACGTGTAGTCTAATGAATGCATAGAATTAGACGTACAGTCTAACTCATCGGAGTTAGAAATATATTAATAGTGCTCATGCACAAATTACTAAATTTCAAAAATATCGGTTTGTTATTCTTTATTTATAAATCTGAAGTGTAATGATTTACTAAGGAAAACATTTAATGGGTTCACTCACTACTATTTTTGGAAACGTGTATAATTCAATCTAATATTTCTCAAAATCTCTTTATTTTGTTGGTTGTTTTTTAGGATGCCTCAAATGTGGAAGTATGGATTATGAGAGAGGAAATTACTTATGCTAGTAGTAGTAGATGTTTTCTATCTAATTCGTGTGGTTTCTTGAGTCTAGTCGATCTTATGTATTTTTTAGATTAATTTCCTTCTGATCAAATACAATCTACCACCCCTACTTTCGGACAGGGCATGCCCACTTGACAGAATCTTTGGGACTGGACCCTTGATGAATCAAAGTCAACCAAAGCACATACTTCAGTGGAGAGATAAAGACGATTCTCTACGGAATCAAAGATGGAACGAAGATTCTTTACAAAGACGGGCGCAAATTCATCATCTAGAATCACATCTTTGAAAGGATGTTCTTATCAATGGAGCAGTCGGTAGCCCCCTTGAAACGAGGATGATTAAATAGGAACTAAAGGGATCCCATGAAATTAGTATTTCTATTGGGCCAACTTCTTTTTTGTCTGTTTGTTCCCCTCCTTTTTGTTTTCACTAAGTTGTATTTTGCGCGATTTAGTGAATAAATGAAATGAGTTACACCTCTCTAAAACAATTAATTGTTTTGATTTCAATTTTAATTTTGTATTCCAATTCATTTTCACTATTTTGTTGTATGTTGTCATTTATTTTGTTATGTTATGTTTGTAGTGTAAGAAAACTTTCCCTTTAAATTGTACTTATTGAATTGATAAATATATTATCACAAATGGAAAGTGATAGAGACCTTGTAATTATTAATATTTTATCGATCATTCATTATAGAGAAGATATGTCAAGGGTCATTCCAATTCCAATAGCTATGTTAACGATCATGATTTTTAAAATCATAATTATGTTAGGATTGACTTGGGAAATATTATAGTGACGGTAAAAATATTTTGCTTCATGGTAACATAAATTTACTAAATGTTAGTTTTACTATTTATTGATATGTTTGACAAGTACTTATACAAGAATTTTGTAGGTTGGTTTTCTAGAGTAGATCCCGCGATCTCAAAATTTGGCGTTGATATTGTGGTATGCACTATGTTTGATTACATATTGTGAGAGTCAATTCAACATTGAACGTGCGTATTTGTAATTTGTGTATTAGATCTATTAATATATAATGAGATTATTGAAATACTCGTGTGGTTGGCTATAAAATAAAAAATCACTTAATTTCATTTATTATACACTTTTTAATTTAAGTTTATTTAATAACGTATATTTATAATTACTTATTTTTTAAACTTAAAATAATAATATATTAAAAATAAAAGCTAAAATATGTTGTTTATTTTAATTTTTTTTTTATAAAATTTGACTAGTTGACATTACCCTAAGGAAAACCATGTTTGCTTCTTTTATTCAAACGTTTTTGGTTCAAATTATTGGCTAGCTTTGGTTTACAAAAGTGTAGCCATAATTTTATTCTTTAAAAAAAAATAGGAAAAAAATATGTTACATATTCAAATGCATTATAATGATTTTGTTTCATTGTTTTGAATTTGGTTAAACTCGGGATAAAGTATTAGCATTTTGTTTTCCATATCCATATAAGTGATGGTCTCTACTTTAAATGTTTAAGCAATATTTGAAATTATTAATTTTACATTTATTTTATTTAGAATTATCCAATCCTATTGATATCTAATGTATTAAAATTCGAATAAATTTAAACACACGAATTAATTTTATAATGGATCGAGTTTGAACCTGAAAACTATGAACAATAAAGTAAATTTTTAAATAATAAATATTTTACTTAATAAACATTAAAAACCAATTTAGATTTTTTTGGAGTGTAATTTGTATATACTATATATAAATATAATAATAAAATAGAAAAAGGAAACCAAATTGGCCCAAGTAGAATATTTTTAATGTTTTTGTTTTAAAAATAATTTTAAAGCATTTTTATATATTTTTGGATTTAAAAAAATATCAAAGACAGCCTTAAAAATGATAAAGACATTGAAAAGTAAAAAGTTAGTAGTAAATAGACCCTAAGACAATTGGGGTGATGTACAGTCAACGGGCACATAGAACAAGTCAACCCACAAAAGGGTATCGGTTGGCCAATGAGCGAGAGCCTTCGGTCGAAATGTATGTTTCTCATTCGCCGAGATAAAGGGACTTTGATCTTGATCATCTTGATAGGGAGGGAGGCGACCTCGGTAAACTTATACCTCAACTAGACGTTGAAACATGCAAAACATGCTTTTTTTACCTTCTCAACGTATATAAAGCTCCTCCTCAATATGTTGAAAGATCCTCCTCAATATACTCAAAGTTTTAGACATTATAGAGTTCCTAATTTAACATATAAGGTTGTCATGAGAGATTCCACCAAAAATTGAGCCATCCCTAAAAAATCGGATTTTGTGATTTCGATCCAAAATCAAAATCTAAATTTTATAGAAAACTTCTCTTATCCAGTAACAATTAATATGCAAAAAAAAATTATCCTATGCTAGTTCAACAATAAGTAAAAAAATCAAAACCGAGTGTTTTATCCAAAATTGTGAAATCGAGCGAAAATTCACAAAATCGTTTAAAAATGGTTTAGAAATACTCCAGTTACATTTAAAAACTACTTGGATCGTCCTCGAGATGCAATTTTTATATAGAGCACTAGAATAACAATCCGATATTTTTGAAATTTAAAATATTAGACATTTTTGTTTTAAAGTGAATGAATGGAATCAATTCAACATAAAGTTTCTAAATCATGCAAGATTTATTTGCAATCAACAAATGAAAGCACAGTATATAATAACACAAAAACTCAAATATGTAAAATTCAAATTTGGTTTGTAACTTATGTTATAGATAAAATGATAGTATACCATTTATAGATATTCTTATAAACTTAGTGAAGCTCTTGGAACAGTCTACAATATTCTATCACCTATTTAAAATGATGAAGGGATTCTCTCATAATAGTCACTGCCTTAGGATGTCAATCCCACACATGCAATTTCGGAAGAAAGAAAAAATTTAATGACGTGCTTTCTCCCGCCATGGGAACCATGATCTATTCGAGATATGGGAAAAATGATCTTTGGTCAGAGTCAATGATAAATTTATTTTTCAAAAAATAATCTTTAAAATGGCCGAGAATCACGTCATTTTGTGGATTATCCGAGAATAGTATTTTTTAATGTATTCAAATGAAGTAACTGTGTTGTTTCGACATTGTGTGGAACGAGATGAAGTTCAAGGTGAAACGACGCTTTTGGACGCTTGCTTGATCCCTTGGTCATAGGCAGGCTATGGCGCGCTCGATCTTGTGTTCTGGGATGAGCGTTCCGCGTTTTTGACTGGTCTCGATCTTGCAAGCATGACTAGTATGCTAGGTTTATAGATTGTAACATATAATTAAAAAAATAAAAGTGTATTTTCAATACCAATGAAACATGATATTCTTGGTCAAAATTTTACAAATTTATAATAATTTAAATATTCTTTTCAAAAATATTCAAACAACTATAGTATTTTTATGAATTTTTTAATAGTTATTACATTGATAACCCAAACTTCACCGTTGCAAGTTAGATTAGGTATAAAATATCATTTAGATTAAAAGTAATATAATTTAGTACAAATAATAATCTCTTAATATAAAATAAATCAGATATTTTCCAAGACATTACAACTCATTTTATAAATTTGTTCAATAATAAATTATTATTATTTTTTTTTGCAGAGAGTTCTGGTCCTCCATCTCTAATGGATTGTTTAAAAAATGAAAAATAATTAATAGAAGGTGAGAAAAATAATTAATTATTTATATGTTTAATTATATATATATATATATATTTAGATTTTTATTTCTAATTTGATTCTTCGACAAGTTATACTAAACAAAAAATATATATTTTTTCAACAACTCCTATATGTCAACGCATATTAAGTGTCGATAAACATTAAAATAATTTTTTTTTCAACATTTATATATATACAACCACCTTTATTTTTTTATATACAAAATTTGTTAAGAACCTGGTAATTTAATTATCCTAAATTTTAATATTTTTATGTTTTATTTTTAAACTTTATAAATATTTTATTTCACTATATTTTTTTATATTAATTTTGAATTATAATTATATTAACATTAAAATTTATAACATAATTTTAAATTTGTTATAGTATTATTAATTATTTTATTAATATATATATATGTCATTTAATTCATTATTATTTAAATTTAATTATACTGAAAATAAAAAATAATATAAATAAAAAATTAATTAATTAATTAAACATTATATTATATTTAAGAATAAAAATTTAACTTATATATATTTTTTAATTCGGAATCAGTTTTTAGATATATAGAGAAGCCCAGGTTCAATTCATTTTATTTTTACATGTTTAGGGTATATTTTTGTTTATTGTTCTTTATAGTTTAGATTTTTGTTTAGAGTTCATTTTAGAGTAATATTTATTCTATTACCTACCGAGACCTCGACTTACGTCCATATGCCGATATCAGAACCAGTCTTTTTCTGTGATTCTAACTTAAATATGTTTTTTTCTTTAAATAGATTTAGTATAGGATTTATAGAATTTTTTATTTATTTTAATTCTTGTTGTTATTATGAAAGAGTTTGAAGTATATTATTTATCTCATAGTTTAAATTAATTCCTTCTATATTTATGAACCTCAAATATATTTATAACATATGTATGCAGTAGTTTGATGAATAATATGTATCTTCATGTATTTTTTAAACTGAAATTATATAATATGTATGATATAGTTTTAGTTTAATTCATGTTGTTTCTAAACTACTACATTTTTTAAATCTATTTATGAAATGTATTCTATTTAATATAGTTTCAATTTGATTCATGATGAATCTAAACTTAAATGGTATAATATGCATGTTAATCTTAATGAATCTGAAATTGTATAACTGTATTTATGAAATTAATATTTTTCTGAAATGTTTAAATTGAAATTTATTCTTATTACTCATTCATTATTTTATTAGAATTTATATATTATGAAGAAATAATTATTCATCGATGCTTTTGAATTACAAATATGTCTGTAATTCAATTTGCATTATAATTTTTTTATATTAACCAATTTATATTATAGAATTATCATTTGTATTATATTTATGTAACTGATCTTCAACTTTTTTTGCATTATCACAACTAAAACTAAAATTATATTATTGATAATATTGCAATTATTCTTGCAATTACATTATTCACATCTTTGCATTACTATTAATAATAACTTATACAACTTCATTTTCATTATTTGAAATGCATGATTTCCATAATGCTATAAAATATATTTTCTAATTTTAAATTAAATTTGCATAATTTTTACAACCTTCAGCGCATTATATCAAAAACTAATATTGTAATTCAATTTAAATAAATTTGAAATGATTCATGTATCAATTCTTAGTAAACTAATATAATTCATTACAAATTTACAAAACACATTTGCAAATTAAATTCACCAACTACTTATGTTCCAAAATTACGACCAAAATATTCATAAAAACATGCCAAATTTTACACAAAATGACATTTCCAAATAACTTCAAACCATCAATCTCTATTTTTGCAAACCTGTATAATTTAAACAAAATAAGTAATTAGATTTACAATCTAGTTTATATATTGAACGATATACAATTCTAATTTTCTTACCGCTTTTGAAGCCCAAAACTCATCCCACCCATCATGGTGCATTCTCCAATAGCATTTGACAACAATATACAAGTAATATATTAGTCATAAAACTAAATCACATGAAAAGACAAACATGAATTTAAATCACTTGACAACATTAAAAGAACTCATATATTTAACATAAAACTAAATTACTTGTAACTTACTAAATAAATTTCATAAAATACTAACCTATTTATTAGACAATATTAAAATGAAACTAAATCACTTGATAACATTAAAAAAACTCATATATTGAACATAAAACTAAATCACTTGAAAACTTACTAAATAAATTTCATAAAACACTAACCTATAATTTAACCTAGTTAAATCAACCTATTAATTATTTAAACATATAATTCAACATACTTAAATGTTTATTAATTTAACTAACATTAATAGCATTATGATAATAGAATATGAATTACATTCGAATAAGAAACATATTTACCAAATTAAAGATTGAATCAATATCCTTCTTCATCAGCCATCCCGAGTGAGAATGTTTGGGATCGTTTGTTTCCCTAACTTAGTCCATAATGCTAGAATAGTGTCAAAATTTTCATTTAAATACTACACTTGAGTTTGAAGAACAACTTTGTCCTGATATAGATCAATATAGTTGTACTCTAACAGTTTAATACTCTCTTATTGTTTTACATACTCTACCTTACATCTCTCAACTTCTTCTTTTTGTTGTGTATTCTCTTTATCTTTCTTATAATTTAGAATTTATAAAGTACTAACGGTTTGTAGTGTATTCTCTCTTGGAACTCCCTACTGCCTCCTTCCATAACTCCATTTCAGATTTTTGTTCATTGGTATCCAAAGATTCTTGAGTTTGATGGAGTTGAGTAAATGAATTCTACATAAAACATTAATATTACCACAACTTTTTAAGAATCACTAACCGCTGTACTCACTCTCCCTGAGATTATTCTGTAATTCATCTACTGTTCTTTCTGTGTACAATTTCAGTGTTGTAAATTGAATAGAGGTTTTTCTATTCAACAGAGAGTTAGCTAGGAGTTTAGAAACATTCTGTTTTTAAGTCCAGTGTTTTCTAATTGAGTTTGTGTAGTTATTGTATAAATTAAAGCCTTCTAGTGAATATCCTTCTGAAAACAGAAGAAGGGGTGACATAAGTGTTTTTATCTCCTAAAATCCATAAAAACTTCGTGTGTTATTATATTTCCACTCATTGCATTCGTTTTCCTAACGCTTCAAATGTAGCAAGCACTTCTGCATTTGAATCTGTCCAAGATCTTGCAAATATTTGCGAAAAATAGAAACAAATCTTAATCCCTCACTAGATTAACATAAAATCGAAAGTTGAAAGTTGTTAACTATATTCAGAACGATCTATATAGTCAATACCGATCTTAACAAGTGGTTTTAGAGCCAAGTTTTCTATTCTCAAGCATCTTCAGATTCCTGAATCATGTCTATCGTCAACAAATACCCAATGTTCTCGAGGGAAAACTATGATAACTGGAAGTTGAGAATGCAAGAGCATTTGACTGCCCTCGATGATGACATGTGTTATGTCATCACCGATGTCCCAATAAAGATTAAGAAGGACAACTCACTATTAACCCCAATAGCAGTCTTATGATGAAGGAGAAACCGAGGTCAGAGTTGACCGCCGAAGATAAGAGGAAGAACAACCTTGACAACATGGAAAAAACATCTTCTACAATACACTAGACGATAATATGTTCAGTAAGATTACCACATGCACCACTGCCAAAGAAATTTGGGAGCGGTTGGTTTAACAATGTGAGAGAAATGAGTAAACAAACGTAAACAAACTCATGGCTGTCACATAGTAGTTCGACAGCATTAAGATACTTCCCAGAGAGAAGATGACTAAATTTGATGAAAGATTTAGTTAGATCATCATTGATCTCTTCAAACTGGGAAAGACTTATAACAAAAGAGAGGTTACAATTAAAGTCATGCGTTCTTTTTCCAGAGAATGGGACATAAAGACGATGACAGTGAGGGAGTCCAAAGACCTTAACGAGATAGAACTACATGATTTGTTCGCCGATCTGAAGGCCTACAAGTTTGAGATAAACTCTAGGAATGAAGAGGAACCATCCATATCATTCATCTCGACCAAGGCGCTGATGACAACTGAGGAGCCACCTACCGCCCTTGCTGTGAAGTCTGTTGAGTAGATTAGTAATGATTCCATGGCCTTTTTCGTGAAGAAATTTGGGAAATTCATGAAAAAGACCAATCCTAAGTCAATCTCTTCAAATAATAATAATAATAATAAGAAGAAGAAGAATGATTATAATTCTAACTTGAAGTGCTTTAGCTGTGATAAACTAGGAAACTTCAAGGATGAATACAAAAAGCCAAAGAGGGATGATAAAAGGAAGGAATTTTATAAAAATTAAGTTTAATATTAAACTTAAACTTAATATATATTTTATCCATCGTTACCCATTAACCCCTTAATTGACCATCATCTTGTGACTCACACTTTTTCATATATATTTTTTATCCCTCGGCAAAACCACCCACCATCAATTGATGATACGTCTCTTGTATCTCATCAATCTCCACAACTTACCCTCCAATTGACCATAATCTTTTGACCCATACTTTTTCATCTATCTCTATATCAGTGTCGGACCTGAGATTTCGAGGCTTGAGGCGAGCACAAAACTTGGTGCCCTCAAAGCTTAATATTCATACATATATTTTTATCGATTTAAATATAATAGTATTTGTAACATGAATTCTAGAAATAAAAAATAATCAAAACAATATATCATAAGTAAATACTAAAAAGACAAAAAAGATCTAAACACAATATAAAATTCATGTTCCGAACTAGTACATATTCACTTGAATATTACTCGTCTCACATTTTTTGAAGCGAAAGTATTGATCAAGTTTGCATAATCAACTTTCTGAATAATTTTTTTCTCGGTAGATAACATAGCTAACCCATTTAGTCTTTCTTGCGACATAGTTGATCGAAGATAAGTTTTAATCAACTTCAATTTGGAAAAACTCCTTTCCGCAGATGCAACAGTAACTGGTATAATTAGCAAAACTCGATATGCGATATAGGAATTTGGATAACAACCATCCATTGTTTTCAAATAATTCAGCACATCAATCGCTCTTTTTGTTTCTCTGGATAATGAATGTCTTAACAACTTTAGTTCTAGATATAAATCTGATCCATTAACATCGGAGTGCCCATAATGTGTTAAAAAATTTTGAAGATTGACACATGAGCTCAAGAGACCATCATCATCAATAGACTTCAACTTCTCCAAACTAAATAAAAACCCAAAGGTTTCTTCGTACTTTTGAAATTGCTCAAACCGAGTTTGAAGTGAAGAAAGAGCTTGATTAATTATAAATAAAAAGTAATTAACTCGAAAAGATTTTTTAGGAGATTGAGTTACCTCTTCAATGTTGATATCATCAAATTGTCTCTTTCTCCGAATGATGCATTTTTCTCGGAAAATAGGTTCAATTCCCATTTCACTTGCAATATGTTCGGCTTCAACCAAGACTTGATCAAATCCAGATTCTCTAAACTCTTGGAGAAAAGAAATAAGCCCCTTTAACTGTCCGATAGCAACATCAATATCCATTTTATCTGATTGGAGAAACTTACTGACAATTTTAATCTCATATAATAACTTGTACCAAATTATCATTCCGGTTAGGAATTCAAAATTCTCAAGTTCAAATGATGCCAAGCCCTCAACTTCACTCTTTATTTTTTATTCATAAGAAGTGTTTGCCAAATCAATTAAAGAATCTCTTTATTAAGGCTTCCTACATGGCTTTGAATTAAAGAATCTTACTTTTGTTTTTTCTTTCTTTTTTCTGCCCCAGACAATATTTTCTTATAGGAGGCATGCTTGATAAAACTCTAAATGCTAATTTGCATTAAAAATTTATAGATTAACCAACATTCTATGAATCAATGATTAACCACAATGTTGTAGGCAATAATGCAAGATACAGATTGTGAATCCACCATTCCACTAGACAAGTCCTCAACAACCAAAAATAATCAAGTAAATCGAACCAAAATCTCATCAAAATCTGATACAGAACTCTAGTGAGCAGTGGCGCAGTGCCGAGAAATAAGGTTGGAACCTGCGAAAAAGGTCAAAGAGCTCAGGGAAGGAGACGACTAAGTTTTCTGCTCCGATTCCGGCAAGCTGGAGGATCAATGACAGGCTTGGGGTTTGGGGGCAGTGTTTCCTTTTCTTTTTCCAGAATGCTTGTTCTTATTTTTTTTTTTCTTTTTCCTTGATTTTGTTGATAAATAGAAATCGTGCGATTCTTTTCTCCAAGTAAGATAGTGTTTCTTATTTTTATTTTTTTGGATACAAATTAAGTTAGGGCTTATCATTGATAGCTTATCAATTATTATTTATGGACTTTTTAAAAATAAGTCCATGAACATATCATGATAATTTTTTATTTTAAAGATTTTGGTGCCCTAAAAATATTTGGGCCTGAGGCAATTGCGTCACTTATTACACAGCAGGTCCGAGCCTGCTCATTATTTCCCTCGGCAAACCACCCATTGTCCCTAATATTGTGACTCACACTTTTTCATGTGCCTCTATCCCTTGATAAATCACTCATCAATCTTAATCAAATTCTCTTTTACTCCCACTTTATAAATCAATAACCAATCACAAATCTTTTCCAATTATCATCCGTCACCCGATTTTCAATTCATGATCTCAAACTTTCAAATGCTCGTTAAACTAACCATTAATCTAAACCTCACACTCGACAAACCACCCACTACCCGACCTCCATCTCATGACCTCACACTTTCAAATGCTCAGACCTACTGTGTACAATGGAGGCTTTCCAATAGAAGAGTGCCACGTATCATTCTAAAGATTCGACCATTAGCTCATGCTCAGTATTGAACAAATCTCAAGGACAACGGACAATCGGCCTTATGAATTTGCCTAACGAACAAACGATCTGATTTTGTAGAGAGAGAAACTAGTCAATCATCTTTCTTACTAAACTCATATTGTGAAGCTGCTTTCTGATTGTACTGTGTGTGAATCAAGACAGAGCTAGAATCAAAACACCTTTAGCTGAGTGATATTCTTTATATTATAGTAAATCATTCCGGTGGTTGGAAGAAGGGGTGACGTAGGAGAGATTCTCAGAACATCCATAAACAAACTGCTGTGTTCTTCATTTCTGTCATCTTTTCATATTTCATCTTGTGCTTCAAACCCATGTAAACAATTCCGCCTTGAATCTGTTTCAAGTATTTACACAAGTTTGCGTAGAATAGAAAGCGAATTAAATCCCTAACAGGATTTTTTTCAAACTATTTTTCATAAGTCTTCATCAATAGTCAGACCCCCGTCTCTATCGATAAAGCCGATCCTATCAATTGGTATCAGAGCCCTGTTTCTATTCTCAAGCCTTTCCTAAAATATGTCAACCATATCCAAAGATGCCAATGCTACAGCCATTCCAACATTCTCTCGTGAAAACTACATTACTTGGAAGAAAAGAGTTCGTGCTCATCTCTCTTCTCTTCATGATGATATGTGGAGCGTTGTCACAGAAGGTCCTATCAAGATTGATAAGGAGAAGGCTGACTGGACCGCTGATGAAAAGAGGTAGAACAACATCAACAACATGGCTCTTGATAAAGACTGGTAGCTGCACTAGATGACATGGTCAACGAGTACAGAAAGCTAGCAGAATCTCTAAATGAAACTAAATCTTCATCAGATGTAAATAAACCAAATCTGTCTAAAGGTGAAGAGTCAAATGATTTTGAAAAGAAGATTGAAGAGATATCATCTGAGAATGAGATGCTCAAGGAACATATTCAAACCCTTTCATCTGAAAACAAAAGGTTAAACTATGTTGTCTGTGCATGGACAATGTCTAGAGATGCTGTCAAATATCAGATCAGCATGTTGAAACCTGCTGGGTCTAGATTCAGATTAGGATTTGATAGCAATGACCCTAACCTGTCATGCAAAAAGTCAAAACCATATGAAAAACTTAAGCCCATAAGTTTTGTCAAAGGAAGTGCGACTGACATTGAATCTAATCCCATTCATGAAGAAGTGGCGTTCAAAAATGAAATAGTTTATGTTCCGCTTACTGTTAGCTGTCTTAAGAATAAGCTAGAAAAAGCTAATAAGTCTGGTAATTTAAAACCTGACTCTAAGTCAAGGTGTTTTAAAAGAAAATCTTCTTTAAAAGTTAAAGGATCTCTGCTAAGTCAAAATCTTATGCATTAATCACAACACAAAATGGGAAATCCATTAGAATAACTCAAATATGGATTCCTAAGGGACTAATTGATCGAGGACCCAATTGAGTATGGGTACCAAAATGTGTAAATAGTTTATTTTGTAGGTGATGCAGGAGGACCGCAGGAAGGAAGCTAGAAGAGTACTCCTCTGAGTACACAGCTTGGAAGATCAACAATGGCATTTGCCATTCTGAAAGAATAAATGTCTTTATTTGTTAAAAATGTTTTTGGTCTTTTGACCACAAAAATT
>NW_025919660.1:0-1122 GCF_907164915.1 Impatiens glandulifera | reverse complement strand
TATTTGAATTTATGTTTTATTATTATATTATTATCGTGTCATATCGTATTATATCATATCGTATCGTATCGTATCGTATCGTATCGTATCGTATCGTATCGTATCGTATCGTATCGTATCGTATCGTGTCATATCGTATCATATCGTATCGTATCGTATCGTATCGTATCGTATCGTATCGTATCGTATCGTATCGTATCGTATCGTATCGTATCGTATCGTATCGTATCGTATCGTATCGTATCGTATCGTATCGTATCGTATCGTATCGTATCGTATCGTATCATATCGTATCATATCGTATCATATCGTATCGTATCGTATCGTATCGTATCGTATCATATCGTATAGTATCATATCGTATTATATCGTATCATATCGTATCGTATCGTATCGTATCGTATCGTATCGTATCATATCATATCGTATCGTATCGTATCGTATCGTATCGTATCGTATCGTATCGTATCATATCATGTCATATCATATCATATCATATCATATCGTATCGTATCATATCATATCATATCATATCATATCATATCATATCGTATCGTATCGTATCGTATCGTATCATATCATATCGTATCATATCATATCATATCATATCATATCATATCATATCATATCATTTCATATCATATCATATCATATCATATCATATCATATCATATCATATCATATCATATCATATCATATCATATCATATCATATCATATCATATCATATCATATCATATCATATCATATCATATCATATCATATCATATCATATCATATCATATCGTATCATATCGTATCATATCGTATCATATCGTATCATATCATATCGTATCGTATCGTATCGTATCATATCGTATCGTATCTTATCGTATCATATCATATCGTATCATATCGTATCGTATCGTATCGTATCGTATCGTATCATATCGTATCGTATCATATCATATCGTATCATATCGTATCGTATCGTATCATATCATATCATATCATATCATATCATATCATATCATATCATATCATATCGTATCATATCATATCATATCATATCATATCATATCGTATCATATCATATCATATCGTATCATATCTTATCGTATCGTATCATATCATATCATATCAT
>NW_025919659.1:0-2000 GCF_907164915.1 Impatiens glandulifera | reverse complement strand
TGTCAAATATTATTTGACACGAGCCGACGAGCGTATAAGTCACATTATATTATTAATGACTAATAAAAAGTTAATATGAATGTGAATGTATGTAAGTAAAGTCAAATATTGGTTAATATGAAATAATGTGTGGATCAAAAAGTTATTTATAAAATACTAATATTATATATGTGATAAACCAATCATTTCATTTATATAATGAAACACCCTCTTTGTCCAATCGAGTTTTTGAGTTTTCTCAACTATTTATAATTCAATTATATCATTGTATTACTCACTTCTTAACAATAATCTCATTTACATATTTAACAATAATTTTTTTCTATGAAGAACGAAACTTCTACACATAAACTATGGCAAGCATTGGAGGACAAATTTCTGAAGAAGAATTGTCAGAATAAGCTCCTTATGAAGAAGTAATTATTCCAGTTTGATTACCAATCAGGTACTACTATGAATGAACATATTACTAAGTTTAATGAATTAATAGCAGATCTGTTAAACCTTATTGTTAAATTTGAGGATGAAGATCTTGTTTTGATGCTACTATCGTCCCTTGCTGATGAATTTGAACACTTAGAAACAACGTTACTTCATAGGAAGAAAAAATGTTTCTTTTGATGTTGTAAGTTCTTCTTTATATAGTCATGAATTGAGAAAACAGGATAAAAGGAAAAGCAAAATAGGTACAGCAGATGAAGTATTGATGGTCAAGGGCCGTCAGCAAAGCAAATCAAAAGGGAAAAGAAGAAGATCTGAAAGTAGAGTTGCCAAAGATGAATGTGCTTTTTGTCGTGAGAAAGAACATTGGAAGATTAACTGCCCAAAGTTTAAAAAGAAATAGAAAGATTATGAAGATGCAAATGTTGCAGAAAACAAAGGTGATGCAGATTCAGAATACTCTTTATCGATGTCACACACAACATCACATCCTGATGCGTGGAAATTGGACTCAGCCTGCACTTATTATATGACACTAGTTCGAAAGTGGTTTTTTGACTTTAAGGAGCTGAATGGTGGAGTTGTTTACATGGGAGATGTTAATACATGTAAAATAAAAGGAATATGTTCAATCAAGCTGAGAAATGATGACGGATCCACCAGAATTATCAGAGATGTTCGGTACATACCGAATATGAAAAAGAATCTCATTTCTTTGGGGTCTTGGAGTCAAAAGGTCGACATGTGAAAATGGAAAATGGAATTCTTAAAGTAATCTCTGGAACACTAGTGATGTTAAAAGCTACAAGGAAAAGTAATAATTTGTATTACTATCAAGGTAGTACAGTTAATGGGACGCCAAGTTTATCAACTTCCGGGAGTAGTAAGGAATTAAAGGCAACAAAGATATGGCATATGCAATTGGGGTATGCTGATGAGAAATCTATGCAAACTCTTGTCAAACAAGGATTGTTGAAAGGTACAAATGTTTGTAAATTAGATTTTTGTGAACATTGTATTCTGGGAAAACAAAGACGAGTAAAATTTGGCACTGCTATCCATAACACCAAGGGTATTTTAGTGTTTGAGATTTTTCTTAAATAGAAAACTCAAGTTAAAAATGAGACAGAAAGAAAGATCAAAATTCTATGAACTGATAACGGTGGAGAATACAAGAATGGTCAATTCCAGAAGTTATGCCAAGAGTATGGCATAGTTCGACACTTCACGGTCAGGAAAACAGCACAACAAAATGGAGTATCGGAACGTATGAATAGGACATTGGTGGAGAAAGTTCGATGTATGTTGTCTAATACTGGGTTAGAAAGAAAATTTTGGGCAGAATCTGTGTCATACCCTCAACATTTGGTAAATCGCCTACCATCATCTACACTTGGTGGCAAGACTCCATTAGAGGTATGGTCTGGAAAATCTGTAACTGATTATAATTTTTTACATATTTTTGGTTCTACTGTATATTATCATTTAGTTGAATCAAAGTTGGATCCACGAGGAAAGAATGCACTTTTTATGGGATTTACTACGGGAGTTAAATAATA
>NW_025919658.1:302729-419530 GCF_907164915.1 Impatiens glandulifera | reverse complement strand
TTAAGTGAATATTTTATTCAGTCATTATTAGATTATCATATCTTCTTATTGAATTTTTTATTTATATTTGAGTTATTAGTATGGTTGATTTGTTTTTTTTTTTATAATAATTATCATTAAATAATTACTTATAATTTAACAATCATATATAATTAACAAAAATAAAATTAAAATAATGATTTTTTGGGGGGTAATTTTAATTAAAATGATGATTTGACATTTAGTAAAAAAAGTTGAATAAAATAAATTAAACTTTATTTAATATTTACATTTTTAATAATTTATTTATTAATTGTTTATACTGTTTATTTAATTTCTTTTGGTTCTATTTTATTTATTTATTAGGATTATTTTTTAAATATAAAAATTATACAAAATAACAATAAATTATTGTGAGTGTGAGTGATTGACGTATGTCATATAAAGAGATGTTGACCGCTTCTAATACGTTAGTACAATGTCACAAATATATGAAGTATTTTATGAAATTGCACCGGAATCTAATAAGTTATATTAAAGATTGATCAATATATCTATATTCTTTTTCTTTTAAGTATCATCTAGTTGAAAAAAAATCAAAAAATATTCATAATGTCGTTACAGTAACGATTTCGAATATTAGATCCGAAAAACTTATGAATTTATATAAAGGTATTATTACTATTTTTTTTTAAAACCTTCAAACTAATTAATTGTATTTATATTTCTTAATTTGTTTTAATTTTTTCCATGGTATATTTTTGTTTTGTACTTATAATTTTTTTATTAAATAGATTTTTTTATAACAAGGTTTAAACCGCTTATAAATAAGAATATTGATATTTTGAATAGTGTAGATAAAAATATATATAAAATATTATTTATCTATAAATATTTTATATAAAATTTATATTATTGAAATCTAATTAATTTAAAATTTATTTTAGTTTCTAAATTTAAGTTCAATCTTAAATTTAATATTAACATATATTATATCCTCTCGCACCAACTTAACCTCTCAATTGACCATCATATTGTGACTCACACTTTTTTTATATGCATTTTTTATCCCCTTAACAAACCATCCACCAAACTTAGTCGACTTCAATTTAATGACACACCACTTATATCTCTTCAAACTCAATCACTAACCCTTCAATTGACCCTCATCTTGTAACTCATATTTTTTCATATGCCTCTATCCATCGACAAACCACTCACCAATCTTAGTCAACCTCTCTTTTACTCTCATTTCAACAAATCAACAACCAATCTCAATTGATCACAAACCTCTTATCACTAACCACCACTTGACATCCATCTTGTGACCTCACACTTTCAAATACTCGTCAAACCAATCATTAATTCCAACCTCACACTCGACAAATCACCCACCACCCGACCTCCATCTCGTGACATCACACTTTCAAATGCTCACCAAACTAACCACTAATTTTAACCTCACACTCGAGAAACCACCCACCACCCGACCTCCATCTCGTGACCTCATACTTTCAAATGCTCGCTAAACTAACCACTAATTCTGACTTGACACTCGACAAACCACCCACCACTCGACCTCCATCTCGTGATCTCACATTTTCAAATGCTCGTCATACCAACCACTAATTTCGTTACCTCACACTCGACAAACCATCCACCACCCGACCTCCATCTCGTGACCTCACACCTTCAAATGTTCACCAAATCAACCACTAATTCCGACCTCACACTTTTAGATGTCTATTATTTGTTAAAATGCATTCTTAAAAATATAAATTTGCATATTTTGGGATTCGAACCCTAGTCTTAAGCATGAAATGAAAAACTTAAACAGATAGACCACTTATAATTGTTGAAATAATTTTATTATTTTGTGTATGTATATATATTTTGTATTTAATATTTATTACCAATTAGTTAATTTTTATATTTACTAAAAAATTATTTATACTCATAAAGAAAATATTATATATATATATATATGATTATATATGATGAGAAAAAAATGTATAATAAAAGATAAAATATATTTATATAAAATTAATAATTAAAAATAATATAATATATATAAGGTAAATATAAATATATATATATATATATATTATAGTGTTATTATATATATAATTGTTGATAAGACAATATATATTTTATATTATTAGTGAGATAAAAAATATGAGATAAAAAATATTTATATTGAAGAATGCATTTTTAAAAATTTGGAATTGAAATTTGTCTTTAATGTAAACACTATAACGTTTAATCACTTGAGAATTTTTAAATAATTTTATTATTTTATGTATTTATATATATTTTTTTATTTTATTATTAATTAATAAATTTTTATATTATATTTATATTTGGAGAGAGAAAATGTATTATAAAAAATAAAATGTATTTATATAAAATTAATGATTAAAATAATATAATATATATATATATATAATGTAATTACATTTAATATATATATATATAATTAATTAATGAGATAAAAAATAATTATGAAAAAAATAGTTATTATTATTTATAATTACTGATAAAGACCATATATAAAATAATTATAAAAAGTAGGAAGTAGTTGCATTTATAATAATAATAATAAATTTATTTATATTTTGAATTAATTTATGAGATAGAAAATAATTATGAAAAAAAATAGTTATTATTATTTATAATTACTGATAAAGACCATATATAAAATAATTATAAAAAGTAGGAAGTAGTTGCATTATATAAATAATGTTTTATATGAAATATAGTAAGGAAATATATATATATATATATATATATATATATATATATATTATAGTGTTATTATATATATAATTATTAATAAGACAATATATATAAAAATTAGGAAGAAGGTGCATTTATAATATTAATATAGATAATGTTTTAGATGAAATATTATATATTTATATATATATATATATATAATATGGTAAAAGAAAATAAAATTTAATTAAGAAAAAGAGATTAGAAATAGGAAAGAGAAAATATTTGATGTGAATTATACCTAATAATGGGGTGAATTAATGTCTTGTTGCTTTAACTATAACTAGCATTTAGCCCGTGCATTTGCACGAGTAAAAATATTAAAAATCGTGAAAAAATTACGGATAACATTTTTAATTTATTTTTAACCGTTTTAAGTTTATGGGTGGGTCAACCCACAATCCGACCCAAGTATCCATTTACTCAACATCATTATATATTAGTTAGTTAAAAAGTTGAACTTATATTAATATTAAAACGTCTCGCGTTTATCAAATTTGGTGTTGAATTTAAAATATAAAGTCTTAATAGCCTAGTTGGTTAAAGAGTTATATTTGTTTTTGTTAGGTTGCAAGTTCGAAACATTCCTCTAGCATTTTTAATTTTATTTTTAACCGTTTTAAATTTACAGGCGGGTCAACCCACAATCCGACCTAAGTATCCAAATTAACCACAGCTCTCGACCCGGCAATCCGGACATTTTAAAAATTAAGCATCATTATATATATATATATATATATATATATATATATATATATATAGATTAGTTAGTTAAAAAGTTGAACTTATATTAATATTAAAATGTCCCGCGTTTATCAAATTTGGTGTTGAATTTAAAAAATAAAGTCTTTGTAGCCTAGTTGGTTAAAGAGTTGTACTTGTTTTGTTAGGTTGCAAGTTCAAAACATATCTCTAGCATTTTTAATTTTATTTTTAACCGTTTTAAATTTAAAAACGGGACAACCCACAATCCGACCAAAGTATCCAAATTAACCACAGCTCTCGACCCGACAATCCGGACACTTTAAAAATTATGCATCATTGTATATATAGATAATTATCTTGTTATACAATGATAACATGAGTTTACAAAGTTTATTAAAAAATGTTTTAAAAATATTGTTTGATGTTGTAATTATTTTGCCAAATTTAAGTTTTAAATACATTGTTTGTTATTATATCCTGCAATAATAAGAAATTCTTCTTTTATGATTATTGATTAGGAAGGGAAATCACAATATTATAAATTGGGTCATTAGAAAGATAAATTTTACATAAAAAATGTTCTGAATAAACTAATATTTTTAAATGAAATTAGTTTACATATATAAACATCAATAACTTTTTTGAACATTAATGTAACAAAATCCAATTTACAAATTGGCCTTACAAGCTATTTTCAAAGAAATAACTTTATAAATGAGAACACATTTTCAAAAGAAATAACTTTATAAATGAGAAGATATTTTCAAAGAAATAACTTTATTCTATTTAATTTGTTTTCTTAAATTAGACAAACACAATCTCTAAAGTTCATAGCCTCTTGTTTTAATTTAATATATATTTTATGGAAATTAAATGTTATATTTTGCTCTCATAGATCAATACTATTTAAAATTTTTTAATTGTATTAAATAATTATTTTGTTATTTTAATTTGACTTGCTGAAATTTAAAAAATGACATATTCAAGACATTGATTTTTTAATACTTCAATTATATTTGAAAGAAAAAATTTACATAATAAATGTTATGAATAAACTAATTTTTTAAATGAAATTTTAGTTTACATATATATAAACATCAATAATTTTTTTGAACATTAACAAAATCCAATTTACAAATTGGCCTTACAAGATATTATCATTTTTCTTTATAAATGAGAAGATATTTTCAAAGAAATAACTTCATTCTATTTTTTTTTTTATTAAATGAGAGCATCACAGCCTCTAAAGTTGTAGTCTCTTATTTTAATTTAATATATTTTATGGTAATTAAATGTTACAATTTTTCTCTCATAGACCTACTATTTTATTTTATTTTAATTATAGTATATAATTATATTGTTTTTTAATTTGACTTGCTGAAATTTTAAAAATGACATATTCATAAAATTGGTTTTTTAATAACCTTCAATTATATTTGAAATTTATACAAACAATTTATTAAACTCAACTCAAACCAACATTTACCAGTAATAAATATTTAAGTATAATGTTCTCTGTATAATTGAGTTTTAAATATATTCTTAAATATAATTTTGTTTGTAATTGTTCCTTCTACATGTATTTTTGTTTAAAATTTATTTTTATATATTTATTTTTGTTTGAAATAATTAAACTCTTTCAAACAGTACAAAATGAAAAACATAACTCTAAGTATGAATAAATATTATTCTATGATCGAAATTTGAACGATCTTCATAACTAATTTAAAATCATCGATCACTTAAGATTCTAACTAGGTTGTGTTTCTTACATTTTTATTATAAATTATTTAAATTAATAAATTTATTTTGTTTTTAAATCAAATTAAATTCAATCTCACTAAAGGATAGCCGCTCTTTTGGTGTAAATTATGTTTAGTCATCGATTCAAGTCTATTAAGAGTTTGATATTACAATATCATATTTAATATTTTGTAATCTCTATCAAATTATTTATATTTTAATTATAAGATTATTTGACATCTTCCTCTCCTTAATATCAATATATTTTATTATTTAGAGATGATTTGGAGACACAATATCTAAATACGGAGGAAACAAATAAACAACAACATCGGCATCGTCTTAGTCTACAACATCTTTTTCTGAAAATGAAAAATAACAACGCATTATCGTTTGTTGACGAAGTGTAGAAATAAATACCACAAAGATGAGTGAATTCGCACATTTTTCAAGGAAATGATAAGTTGAATTCCACAAATAGTCATAGATCATGAGTTGAATGGTATTCGTACATTTATCGACAAAGGATAAAAGGATCTCTAAAAAGAGATGTGAGGTTTGAGTTAGTGATGCTCGTGTTTTCATTGATGAGTGATAAAAGGATCCCTGAAAAGAGATGTGAGCCCTAAGTTAGTGACATGCATTCGTTGATGGATGATAGAAGGATTTCCACGAAGAGTTTTAAATTTCGTGTTGAATGACGCACGTGTATTCGTCGAAGGAGGATATAAAGGATAAATAATTGTGGATTCAAAGTTGAATGATTATTGTTCTTCTGTAGAAGAGTTGTAGAAAATTCTTTACAACAAGTCGTGGAATTGACATTTGTGTGTTCGTCGACAAGAGATCGAAAGAATTGTATGAAGAATCGTGGATTCTGAGCTAAGTGAAGCGCTTCATTCGTCGAGGGATGGAAGAAATTCTACGAAGAGTCGTGAATTATGAGTTAAGTCATGAATCTCGTTTTCTTGTCAACAAAGAACAAAAAGAACGCCACAAATGATCATGGATTCAGAGTTGTACGATATTTGCATGTTATTGGATGTCTCCTCAATTCTGTAGTACGCTTCTGTGGTGAATAGATCCGTCGAGAGAGGGAGAGACGATTTAAAGAGTAATACCGATAAGGATGATCTGAATGTCATCGATGTAAGGAGAGCTCTCAATTGGGCGTACCCGTCACTACTAATCACAAATCCCTTATTTTTAATAGTAGGGAATGCATGAAATGGAAGAAAGGGTTAACCCAGGTTAACACAAAAATGCCTCAAAGGCGAGTGGAGATCATCATTCCTCATTGATAATCTTATAACGTAATCAATAGATGTATAACCTTCGTCCAATGACATATACCTTATACTATCTTCACACTAGAGCCCCAAAACTCATGCACATAAGAAAACAAAATCTTTTTTCTGGGGAAGAACATCAAAGTGTAAAATAGATTTCTAAATTTTCCAAAATTGTGTTTAAATCTAAGCATCAAATATTCTTAATAGAGTTTTAAAAATTATACACGATAGAAACCGCCCAACTGAGCTCTGGATCTCACACAGCTTAATATGCTCTTATTAATTTATTTTTACGTGGAGAATTTATTCTGTAAGTGATATCAAAAAGTAAAGCGATAAAAGTTAGACTTTATAGTAACCCTATAATCAACCCTTCCGTCGAATCACATCTGAGATTGAGAATTTAATGGGAGATTGACATAGGTCTTTTTAAAATTTTCCGATTAAGAACAACCCCCACAAATTGAGAGTCGCCACTTATTTTTTTTTAATTAGTAAAATAATTTAGGTGTAAGTACAACATAATTAGAGATTTTTTTTATTAATTTGGTGTTTGGTTATATGTGGGAAAGAGCTAAGAGCGTTAAGTCCCACAACGTCCATCACAAAGATAGTCTATAGTATTACTATTTTGTCCTTTAGAAATATATTTTTATACTTTACATTTTTGTTTTTCTATTTTTTTCTTGTTTAACCCAATTCTAAGAGTGATTGTCCGCATTTGTGTGAATCTTTTAATTTTTATTTAAACAAGCAATACACACATACATACAAACATATACAAGTATAAATAAAATATAAGAAAGAAAATCATACCTACATACAAGTAAATAAAATCCTACAAAAGAGGAAAACATGTTAAACAAATCATCATACATGCATAAGGTTAAAAAAAACGTTCATAAAGTCATGAAAATATCGAAAAAAATCAAAGTATCAAGAAATTTTTGAAATTCGACGTCAAGTTTGGAAATATTTTTGTTATCGTAAATATATCAATTTTATAATTTTTGGACATGAGTTTTAAAAATTTTGACTCTGTAAAATTGTGAAAATATGAGTTGTTTGGTCAAACATGCCCTTATTCGATTATTTTTATATTTTCCTTGAAAATATTATTTTTGTTCATTTTATATTCTTTAAACGTATTTTTAGCGATTAATTAAATAAAGAAAATAAATAAAATACAGAAATAAAACATACAAACCTAAGAAATTACACAAAGCATGGAAACAAATGGGGCATGATAAAGTAAATGGATAGGGTCGCAGGCCTTAGTTGCGCGAAAATTCTTCTTCCGGGCTTTGACCTTAGATGATCCACGGTCATTTCTTCGGTCAAAAATCACACCATATGTTTCATTCACTAGTCAAAATCATGCCAAGATCAGTTGGATGACCTGAACTATGGGTTCGTCGGTTCAATTTTTGGTTATTCGAGTTTCTTAATTTGGTTTATTTGAATTTTTTTTCAACCAATTAAAAAATTGAGCTAAATTCAAATTTTTATTAAGTTATATAATAATTTATATGTAATAATTATTTAGAATTATTTAATTATATGCAATAATTATATAATGTATAACTATAATAAAAAAAATAATAATAAATAATCGGTTTGATTTTGAGTTGAAACCCAACTCGAAAATCGTATTTGAATTCGAATTGGTTTAAAATTCGATTAAAAAACCGAAAATGAAATTCGAATTTGGTTTATTCAAATTCAGTGAACTCAAATTCGGTCGGATATTCGTTTAAACCAAATATTAAACACTTCTAACCTGAACTACATCAAAAACACATATTAGACCAAAATATATACTAAAACACATTTGAAAATGAAATTCATCAACTACTTATGCATGTTCCATAAATATGACCAAAAATATTAACAAAAACATGCCAAATTTTACACAAAATGACATTTCCAAATAGCTCCTAATTATGCTAACTTCAATCCATCCATCTCTATTTCTGCAAACCTGTATCAATTTCATAAAACACTAACCTATTAATTATACAACATTAAAAAATCATATATTGAACATAAAACTAAATCATTTGAAATTTTACTAAATAAATTTCATAAAACACTAACCTATTAATTAGATAATATTAAACATTAAACTAAATCACTTGACAACATAAAAAAACTCATATATTGAAGATAAAACTAAATCACTTGAAAACTTACTAAATAAATTTCATAAAACACTAACCTACAATTCAACATTCTTAAATCTACCTATTATTTGTTCAAACCTATAATTTAACGTACTTAAATCCTTATTATTATAACTAACATTAATAGTATTATGATAATAGCATATAAATTGCATTTGAATGTGAAACATATTACCAAATTAAAGATTGACTCACTAACCTTCTTCATCAGCTGTCCTGAGTGGAAATGTTTGAGATCGTTTCTTGCCCTATCTTATTCCATATTGCTAGGAAAGTGTCAAAATTTTCATTTAAAGATTGCACTTGAGTTTGAAGAACAATTTTGTCCTGAACTAGTTCAACTTGATTGGACTCTAACAGTTTAATTCTCTCTTGTTGTTCTACATACTCTACCTTACATCTCTCAACTTCTTCTTTTTGTAGTGCATTTTTTTTCTCTTTTTGGCTGCAGTTGGGGTGGTTGTTTTGGGGCTGTTCGTCTTGAAGAGGGTTGTTTTTCTTTGGGGGATATTACTATTATGGTACGTTTAGAAGATGAAGTTTTCGTCTTTGAAACCTCATTGTCTTTTATTGTTCTTCTATCGTAAATTTCGTATTCACGTACATCCTACAACCAATAACATATTTTGTAAAGACATAAATAACTATATTAACCAAACTATAACTCTATCAATCAAATCATACCTCATCAGATTTTGTATATTCAGATTCACTTAGATCCCACTTTCTTTGAGATTGTCTACTCATATTGCAAGATACTCTGTTCAACCAATATGAAATATAAACCAATTAGAACTCAAACATTGAATCTCAAAGTTGAAGAAACTATAGTTTTAGAAGCTAAATAAAATATCCAAACAACCCTTAAACTATAATATAATTCTATACTAACTAACATGTCAACACAAACCAATCACCTAAGAGCCACACTTATTCATTCATTAACTATAAATAAGATAACTAAGTCTAACATGTCAAATAAACTCATAAGTAAACATTTATCAACTATTTAAAATGCATCATCATATTAGACTTATTAGAATATGACAGTAAATCAATATCAAATACAAAATTACCACTATATTATTCATTCAACAAACCAATGGTGTTGCTTTCATTAACGAATGATGATCAATCCTAAAGACAAAGAAACTAAAAAACCAGATATCCAGTATTCTAAGAATGATGACTAATCCTAAAGACAAACAAAAAAACATTTTCAAGAATCAATTCATTTATTCTAGTATTTCAACCAAACACCAACATAAAGACAAACAAAAAAACATTTTCAAGAATCAATTCATTTATTCTAGTATTTCAATCAAACACAACCAGTTGTATTTCATCTTTCGATCATGTTCTTTCTATCAGCCATATATACACTATTGAACAAACAAATCATCCATTGAGTGTCAACACTAAACTAAAAACAAAAAACAAAAAACAAAACTGAAAACAAAATAAAACTGAAGATAGAAAACAAAACTGAAAACAAATCAAAATAGAAAACCTAAAACAAAACTGAAAACAACTTAAAGTGATATTGAAAATCAGATATTGAGAACTTATCATACCTGTAACAAAACTATAAAAAAACTGAAAACTTGAATAATCTTAAAAAATATCATACAGTAACAAGAAGAATCAGTTATCGACAAGGTTCTGGCTGGGATGCGGCTACGTTGCGGCTAGGTTTCGGCATGTTTGCGGCTAGGTTCGGCGTGTTTGTGACTAGGTTCGGCGGGGTTGAAGGAGCGTTTCTTTCGGAAGATTTTCGGGTTGAGGGAGCGTTCGAGTCAGATAGAGGGAATCTTTACGGCTAGGATTCAGCGGGATTGCAACTAGGTTTACAGCTAGGTTCGTCTATGATGTGGGTGGAAGAGTGAGGCGTGAGTCGAGGTGATTCAAACATTAGAGGAATGGTGGAAGATGGGGGTGTGAGTTGGGGGTGATTTTGGTGTAGAGGGAGTCGGGGAGAGAGTGAATGATTTGGGGGAATGAATTTTTTCTAAGTCTGAAATAATAGGAAATTAGTTTTTGCGCATAAAATATTTTGGACAGTATATTAAAAAATTTCGACTAAAAGTAACTGCAACTATGTTTTCATTAAACAATACATATTGCGAAATAATTTAGGACTAAAGAATTTTACAACTACGTATGCATTAATTTGGAATTAGCGTTGAACTGCAATAGGTTCAGTAATAATATAACTTAAAGGCCAATGCCGTTTTTAATGCAGATCCAATGACATGTTTTGTAATTTTTTTCAACTCTCGGGTAACAAATGCGTATTTAAATAGCAACCACTTATGCATTAAACTATTATTAGCGCTGAACTGTAATATGTTCAGCAATAATATATATTGAAGGCTAATGCCATTTATAATGCAGATCCAATAACATGTTTTGTAATTATTTTTCAACTCTTGGGTAACAAATTCATATTTACATAGAAATTATCAATGCATTAATCTTCATTTAGCGTTTAACTATAATAGGTACAACAATAATATATATTGAATGTCAATGTCGATTTTAATGCAGATCTAATGACATATTTTGTAATAATTTTTTAACTCTCGGGTAACAAATGCATATTTACATAGCAACTATCAATGCATTAATCTTCATTTAGCGCTGAACTACATATTGAAGGTCAATGTCGTTTTTAATGTAGATCTAATATAATTTTGTGTAATTATTCTTCTTATTCGCGAGCAATAAAACCTGCGATGTTCAAAGAATTGTTTTCATTTCATATATTTAGAATATTGCAGAATTTAACAAAACATATTAAGCAAAATAATCTGCAATTAAGTTAGTAGTAACATTTTAAACTACAACATCAAAATATGTCATCTCCTGATTGTTCTTCCCCTTCTAAATCTTCATCATCTCCATTTGTACTATTATTCGAATCAGTTTATAGATGATCACTTTCCTCCAAAGCACTTCCAATCAATTCAGTTTCATCAAATCCATCTTACCCATCATGAATAACATTGGGATCACTCAAATCGTTGACATCATATAAGAGAATATGAAGGAGAATATACAATCTATGGTAGGATACTCTGTTGATACACCACATCATTTTTCCATATTTCCTCTATCTTTCCTCTTGCTTTTGTTTTGCAAACGACAATCCATATAGAATTATGATCATTCGTTGTGATTGGATAGTTAGAATAGTAAACCTGTATAGCTTGTTGAGAAAGAACAAATGGGTCGTACTTAATATATTTACGTCTCATGTTCACGTCAATCAATCTGTATGTTTCATTAACTCTAGTACCTCTAATAGGATCAAACCACAAACATTTAAATAGAACCCCATGTAAATATAGACTAGGGTATTCTAATTCAATAATCTCCTCCAAAAGTCCATAGTAATCAGAATCATTTGCATTAACGCAAATACCACTATTCATGGTTAATTTATTAAATCCAAAATCACCCGTTCTCCACACATATCCATTAATGAAGTAAGTTGAATATCTAGTTGCTGGAGTCTTTGGACCTCCAATATTTTTCAACTCTCTATTATAATATGGATGATGTTCATGTCTAGACGGATGATGACACTATTATTGTTTTTCATGATGGGTATAAATAGTCTAGAAAGATCAAATGAAGTATTTAGAACTAATTACAATAAAAAAAAGTAACAAGCTAGAACATGAAATTACAGTTTTTCTTCACATCGGGATTTTATTAAAATCGTAGTGTTACAAGATGAATAGAAGCAATATAAGCACTTACACGAGTTTAAAACAGCTGATGAACAACTCTCAATCAGCCCGTAATCAACCGAACTAAAGTCGGAAAAAAACAAAAAAAAAACTTGAAGCAGAATTTTTTTAGAAACTCTCTTTGCTTTCTCTCTAAAGTTTTTCCTCCTCTCCAAATGGCCTTAGAAAGGTAATAAAGTCATCCCGACATTGAGTTATTCAAACGTTTTTAGGAATCATTTGGGCTCTACTATTGTGATGAAAGTTTTCCAATGCATGCACATTGATAGCACTTGTTTAAGCTATTAGTATTATATGGGCCACCACCTTCGGGTTTGAATAAGGATAGACACAATTCGACTTAAATTTTGATTAAACATGTAGTCTATTATATTATATCCATTAATTAAGGTAATCAAACACTAATTTTTTTTTTAATAATTTATTTATATTTCACACCAATCCCGAAATTAAGATCTTTTTATCCATAGTAAATTAAATATGATATATTGTATTGGATAACAAAATAATTTAATTCATTTAAATGTTTTTATTTATTTTCAAGTAGTTTTTGTTTGGATAACTTTGGACTCTCCTTTATAAAAAGGCTATTTAGGTTAATTAATCGAAATCACATTCTTTCTATATAAAAAGAATTTAATTTGCAAGTATATGTGAAAAGAAAATGCTTAAAAATAAGGATTTGGAGATAACTATTACTAAAAAATTAAATCTTTTATGCTAATATGACTATATTTGAAAGGCATACATGATTGTTTTATTTAGTGTTGCAACTAATATTTTTAATTATTTAAATAAAATTACAGTGATGAGTTAATTATTCAAATTATTGTCGCATAAATAGGTCAACAAATTAGTTATCCATTTTATTTGTTATAGGAAAGAGAAATAGAAATAGAAAGATATTGAAAATATATAGAATTACATATTTTATATTTAATTTATACACACTAAATTAAAGTAATAAGAATAATATATTTGATAATATCTTACAAGTATATCATTATATATTATATCATCACTCATCCATATTAAAATAAAATTAGATAACTTAAAATTCTAAAAACGAGATTATGAAAGGTTAATATATCCTTAAAACTTAATGTTGAAATCTATTTAACAACAACTCATGTATTGACTAAATAATAAACAAATAAGGTAGAAAGCATAAGTTGGTTTAGTGCAAAGGTTACTGCATTCTTATACATCGGAATTATAACAGAGAGTTGAAAAATATTTACTAAAAATGTCATTTGAACTACACTAGTTTTCGCAATAATACGTATTATTGATATTACAAATATTAAAGTAATTCAGTGTTGAACACAGCTTAGTGCAAAGTTTACTACACTCTCAAATAGGGGAAATATAACAGAGAGTTGAAAAATATTTATTAAAAATGACATTCATTCTACACTAGTTTTTGTAATAATATGTATTATCAATATTACAAAGATTAAACCAATTCGGTGTTGAACACGGTTTAGTGCAAATGTTACTACACTCTCAAAAAAGGGAATTATAACAGAGAGTTGAAAAATATTTATTAAAAAAGACATTCGTTCTAAACTAGTTTTCGATAATGCGTATTATCAATATTGAACGGATTAAAGAAATTCGGCGTTGAACACGGTTTAGTGTAAAATTTACTGCACTATCAAACAGGAGAATTATAACAGAGAGTTGAAAAATATTAACTAAAAATGTCATTCGGTTTGTACTAATTTTTGCAATAATACGTATTATCAATATTGCAAAGATTAAAGCAATTCGGCGTTAAACACTGTTTAGCGCAAATTTTACTCCACTCTCAAATAGGGGTTTTCTACTTGAGAGTTTATAATTATATAGTATATATGTCATTCAGTTTGCACTAATCTTCGCAATAATGCGTATTATAGTTATTGTAAATTTTAAAATAATTCGGCATTGAACACGGTTTAATTTAAAATTTACTGGACTCTCATACATGAGAATTATAAAAGAGAGTTCAAAAATATTTGCTAAAAATGTCATTCGTTCTGCACTAGTTTTCGCAATAATATGTACTATCAATATTTCAAAAATTAAAGCAATTCGGCGTTGAACACTGTTTAGTGCAAAGTTTACTACACTCTTAAATAGGGCAAGAGTTCTTAAATAATTACAACATATTGTTATTGCAAAAATAATAACAATGAGACGATGAACGTTGATTAATGCAAATGTTATTGTAGATTGATACTATATCCGAGACTTGAAACATTTTTATTGAACTAGACATTGATCAACAATATTATTCGCAATAATTTCTCTAGAAAATATTCCTAAAAACAGTATAAAGTTTATAAAATATATGTAAAATTTAATTTTTTAAAGACTAAACTATATGAATAAACTTTTTAAAAATTATGTAAGCAAAAAATATATAAATCATATGCATAACATGTTAAGCATAAATAATCATATAACCAAAAATCATAAATATTAATAAGCCTTCAAAAACCAACAACCAAACAAGTGTTCAATAACCTCAAAAAAGTGTTCAATAACCAAAAATATAATTCTTCATAAACAAAAAAAAACATTCATAACCAAAACAACCAAACCATTGTTCAAAAATTTCATACAAACCATTCAAAAGAAGTAAAAGTTCAGAAATTAAATTTTCTTCCTTTTGTTGCCTTCCAAACTACTTTCCATGTTCAGTGCATCCATGGCACCCAACATATATTCAATCAAATTATTCTCCATCAACAAAACTTCTTTGATGTAATGAATATAAACCACAAAATTAGTACTATAAAAACTCGAAAAATATAACATTTTAATAAAAAAATCAAAACATCCACAAAATATGACACACCTTCTCCGTCGTGTCATTGACAACCTTGATAGTTGTACTATTTATTTTCCGTATATCAATAAAGACATTAAGTATACCTTCATTTGTAGCCTTCAACTTAGCTTCTAAGCTTTCCATTCTTGATTTAGAGGCTGCAAACTCTGTTTTCAAGATTTTGACCTCAATAGATGCTCTCTCTAGTGCGGTTTCCTTCTCATCTTCGGAGCTTATGTCATAGAAAAGAGTGGATGAGCTTGACCTACTTTAAAGAAGATGTTTGCTAGAAGATCTTGTTAAAACCATGATGAAATAAAGAAAAAAAGGGTTTAGAGAGAAATAGGTTGAAGAAAATATTTGATGAAGAGATGGAAATATGTTGAAGAAATTGGGAGATGAAAAAGATGAAATGATGAAAAAATTTAATGATGGTGTGTGGAAGTTGAAAAGAAGGTTATGGTTAGCCGAATTGATGGTGAAACGGGAACCGAGAAGACTTAATTTATTAAGACTCGCAACTAATCTTGCATTAAATATTTATTAATATTTTAAAAATTATGTTTAATGTGAAAATTCATATAGTTTAATGCACATTTTAATTCTAAGAGATTATTTATAATTTTTAATGCGAAACCTAATGGTAATAGATTACTAATAATTTTTTTCAAAATTATTAAATATGATATATTGCTGAACTTCTTGCAAAAATATTATATATAATTTTTATTGAGAAACATATTGCTAGTATATTACAAATATGTCAAATGAAATTTTCAAAATTAATAAATATATATGTAATGTAGTTTGCAATAATAACATTTCATACAAATGCAGAACTTATTGCAAAGAGTTTATATATAATAATTAATGCATAACTTAATGCTATAATATTACGAATATTTCAAAAAATATTTTCCAAACTATTATATAAAATTGTAATATAGTTTGCAGTAATATATTATAATAAAATTACAGTACTAGTTGCGAATATATTATTTATTTGTGTTAATGCAATGTTTATTATAGATTTACTTATCAATATTATTCCAGTTACTTGCGATTTTAATTTGCAATAATTACAGCCTTATTTATATAATATTTGTTAAAATAATTAATGTAAATAAATTTTATTGCAAAAGATTTTGCAAAGATTGACGTGAATATGTTATTATTTTATCAACATTATTTAGTGGCTTCCTGATTACTAGTTTAGTGTTCGAAAGATATATTAGTATAAATGTTTTTAAAAAATCAGATTTTTTCATTTCTAGTAATATATTTTGCTTTAAATATTTTTCAGATTAAGTTTTTCATAAAAATACGTTTTTGATGAAAATATAGTTGGAAGATTTACAATATTTCAAATTTTTATTACAATGTAGATTGCAGTTTTTCAAAACTTGAATTGAAAAACAAAATTTTACAATTATATTTTGCGATTTGACAATTTATATATATATATATATATATATATATATATATATATATAAATAATAAACAAATTCATTATATATATAAAAAATTCATTATATATCAAAGTATCATTTATTTTTATATTTAATTTTTTTTTTCGAATTTCATCAACACATAATTTGTTTTAAAATTAATTGTTTGATAATGAACTCAAAATATATTAAATTTCTAAAAATTTAATTTATTATCAATTTAAAACCCAAAATTAATTATATTTGGAGTCAAATCTATATCTATAATAATGCTTAATTTCAAAATGTCCAGATTGTCGGGTGTAAAGTTGTTGGTTAATTAGAATATATATGTGATAGTAAATGGATATTTGAGTCGCATTATGGGTTGACCCGCCCATAAACTCAAAACGGTTGAAAATAAAATTTAAAATGTTATATGTATATTTTAAACTTACAGCCTAACAAAACAAATAAAATCATTTAACCAACTAGGCTAATAAGACTTTATATTTTAAATTCAGCATCAAATTTGATGAATGTGGGACATTCTTATGAATATAAGTTCAAGTTTTAACTAACTATTCTATATATAATAATTCTTAATTTCAAAGTGTCTGGATTGTCGGACCAAGAGTTGTGATTAATTTGAATATATATGTAAGAGTAAATGAATACTTTGGTCAGAGTGTGGGTTCACCCGCCCATAAACTTAAAACGGTTAGAAATAAAATTTAAAATTTTATATGTATGTTTCGAACTTTCAACCTAACAAAACAAATACAACCATTTGACTACCTAGGCTAATAAGACTTTATATTTTAAATTCAACACCAAATTTGATGAATATGTGACATTCTTAAAAATACAAGTTCAATTTTTTTAACTAATTAATCTATATATATAATAATGCTTAATTTCAAAGTGTCCTGATTATCGGGTCGAGAGTTGTGGTTAATTTGAATATATATGTGAGAGTAAATTAATATTTTGGTCAGATTGTGGGTTGACCCGCCCAAACACTTAAAACGGTTAAAAATAAATTTAAAATGTTATAAATATGTTTCGAACTTACAACCTATCAAAACAAATATAACTCTGTAACTAAGTGTGATTGGGATGTGGTTTTACGAGGGATAATAGGTCAGTAACAATTGAAAGTGGTTAAAATATATTAATTAAATATTTGATTGACCAAAGTGTGAGGTGACAATGTTAAATATTAATTGAGATTGGTTGTTTGTTTTCTTACGAATTAAAGACGTGTTAAAATGTGATTGAGATGTGGTTTATCGAGAGATAAGAGATCGGTAACAAAGAATCGTGAGGTTACGAGATTAGAGGTCGATTTAGATTGGTGGTTAGTTTGCTGAAGAATACGAGGCGTGTGAAACTGTGATTGAGATTGATGATTGGTTTTTTCCAAAATATAAAAAATATATATATTATATAATTATTGGGATGCCCCAAAACATTAGGAGCATAAAAAATCCAAATAGAAGAAAAGATAGCAAAAACTACCCGACTTTTTACACAAGGTTTGTCTTTGCTCAATAGATAGCGAGCGTTGTAAGTGCTAGTTTAAGAAGTTGGGTTCTTTCCTGTGGCTAGGCTCGTTGAGACATGTGCATGCTTAAGCGCTTAAGAAAGTCAAAAATCAATAACAAAGGAACTCTACTATCCTAAGCAAGCAGTAGAGTCGTAGACTATTGCTTTAATGAAAGATGGAATGAGTTCCTTCTGGCAATTCGTGCTTCTTAGTCAAGGACTTCTTCCTATTATAAAGATCGATCCCTTCTTAAAGGACAAGAAAGGAAAGAAATTAACATATTTCTTTATTTTTTATTTTAATAATAAATTTAAATAAATAAAATTAATAATTTAAAATTTATTTAAAACAATATTACAAAATGAACATTAATAGTATAATAAATCTTAATAGTAAAAAGAGAGTTTAGTTAATTATTAAAAGAATTGACACGCATTTCTTTAATTTTTATTTTAATATTAAATCTAAATAAATAAAATTTGGAATTTATTTTCAAAAATAATAAATAATCAATATTAATAGTATAATAATAATAATTTATTATATATATATATAATAATAATAATAAATCTTAGTGAAAAAATTAAAGAATTTTAAAAATAAAAAATTAATTAAAATATATTAAAATAATATGTATTTATTAAATCTTTAAAAAATACAAATATTATATATATATATATATATATATATATATATATATATATATATATATATATATATATATATATATATATATATATATATATATATATATATATATATATATATATATATGTTAGGATCGGGGACGGTTTCTGGAAGGGTGGCCGCTTACAACACACACAACACTTTAGTGATAGTTCGGTTAGAGACTATGACCGTTCTCAGCACTTCGCAGACTGTCACAGACTCTTGAACCGGGTTCAAGGGCAGAAATGTCTATTTCAGTCTGAAGCAACGTATGCGACTAAGTTTGATGAGATTAACAAGGAATCGGTTAGATGGAATATATGGACCTGTTTGGTTAAGGATTATGTTTAGGTTGGTAATAGTTCGGTTTTAGAGTGAGTAAGCCGAAAATAAAAGAAATGACACGAGACAAGATTTTTTATGGATGTTCGGAGCAAACCCTCCTACGTCACCCCTTCTTCTTAGGTTATGAGAAGGATCTCCACTAACTTTCAAAGTTATAACACTTATAATGCCGGTCGAGCCTAACTCGCTACTCTCTGGTTACACCAATTCACTCTTGATGTAATACACAACACACAAAACACAAACAAACAAAGCTTCCAGTAAATGACACAACGGTTTTGGATCGCGCGTGAGATTTCTTTATCTCTCTAAGATTTTCGTAACTTGTGTCGCCATTAATGAGGTCGCTTCGTCTTCCTTTTATATTGAGGCTGATCCCAACGGTCACTTTCTTCTCTCACCGTGGGATTGGTTAATCCAGCGTCACGACGGTGCAGGGAGGTTGCTTGCACGTTTCACCTTCCTCAACACTTGGCAAGCATGCAGACACTCCTCAGGTAAAGATGACGTTACCGGTTTGCAGATTCGAATACGAGTCAGGCATGCACCTTCCGGCTGCCGAAGTCGGATCAATAAATCATCATTGTTTTCCTTGCATGCTTCTGATCGGATCTTATCTTCGTTTATCTCTTTGAGACACGTCTATTTCGTCATATTATGTCATATTCGTAGTTTTTAGTTTCCGGTTGATTCTTACACAGTATAGTCCGGCTGGAATGTAGACTTGTCTTTGCTAGTCGGTCTCTCTAAGAAGGTTTGAAACCGGTTCCTCTGATCTTGACTTGATCACTTGGAACTGAATTTCTTTGAAGTGTTCTTCAGCCGGTTTGTGAGGCTCCAGCCGGTTTGTTCAATTCGATATGTTCCTGCACATAGAAGTTAATAGTTGTTTAGTTTTTCTGGCCGGTTCCAAAAAAAATTAACTTTACTTAATTTTTTTTATCAATTTCTCCCTTTTTGATTATTTAGAATAAATATTCAAAACTTGTAATGTATGGCCGGTTTGAAAATTAACTTACTTAATTTTTCTATCAATTTCATCTTTTTGATTATTTAGAATAAATATTCAAAACTTGTAATGTATGGCCGGTTTGAAAATTAACTTACTTAATTTTTCTATCAATTTCTCCCTTTTTGATTATTTAGAATAAATATTCAAAACTTGTAATGTATGGCCGGTTTGAAAAATATGTTTTAACAATTTCTCTCTTTTGATGTTTTTCTGTTTTAAGAAAAATTTCAAAACATGTTTTGATGTTTCAAAGGATATTTAGAGAAATAATTACTTCAAGATATGATAAAAACGACTGAGTTCTGAAACAAAACCAAACATAGATAAGTTGTTCATAAGAAAATAAACTAAGGATTGGATGATCCCCCTTTTCATTTTCTTTCTCCTTCCGCCTCCTTTCTTCCTCTTCTCTTGCTTGCCATTCTCTTTCTATTCGTTCAGCATCGAATTGCCAACCGGTCCATACACTTGAGATGTCGGGAGTTCGTTTGCCAAATCCAAAACCGCCGCTTGCTGGTTTTGGTAGGCGAGGCGTTTGAGCAACGATTGGTCTGGTACTTGGAGTCGCGATTTCGACTGCTTTCTTCTTACGACGGTTGAGTTGTTTGATATCCTCTTCTTCTTCTTCGTCAAGAGGTTCCTCGTTTAGTCCGACCGGTTCGATCTCTCCCAGACCGCTTCGTTCTGCCAGCTTCATTACAGCCGCAACCGCTTTCCGTTTATTCTTATTCCTTGTATTCATAGCGTGCGAGGGTTGAGTCGGTATGGGTTCTTGTAGAGCGGCCTGTTCTTCCTCATCACATTGCTTGGCAAGCGCAAGATCTTTCTCCTCAATTTCCTTCCTTAACCGTTCCCTCTCCTTTTCTTCGTTTTGAAGTTTCTTTGCAGTTTTGGCATCAGAATTGATTTGCGCTTGAGTATTATTGACTTGAAGTTTGGACAGCTCCTCAATCTGAGCGGCCATAGCCTACATCATATCTATCAAAGGAGCGGTTACGGTTTGGAAGGATTCTGCGATCAGTGACTTGACTAAAGTTTGCACGGTTTCATTTATCATCGACCTGATCGATGTTTGAGCGGTGTTGGCAATTTCGGTTTGAACAGATCCCCGGATAGTGTTTGTCCAGTTGGTTTCAACGGTTGCAATCTTCTCATCGGTTGCAATGCTGTATTTCCCAAGAGACGAGATGATTGTATCAATTACCACTTGCTTTACTTGCTCAAGATCCTAAGTCTTATCAGTTTGAGGAGGATCACTGCCCCGGTTTTTTGCTGTCATGGAGGACTCTCCGGTACCAAAGAAGGGTTTGCTTTGGTAGAGGTCGGCATAAGTTAAGACATGTTTGCACTTTTCCTTTCATTCTGCTTCGAGCCGGTCAACATTTTTAATGAGTTTTTCACGCACTGGTGAAACCGCTCAAACATTCTTGATTCGATAGGAGTTAAAGTTGCTCCTTCTTCCTCCTTCAATGCATCTTCTACTGCATGTAAGCGGGCGTATTCGTGAATCGCCGAGTTTTTGCTGAATGCGGCTTGAATGACATTGGTACCCGCTAGTTTGAGAGCCACTTCTTCTAGTTCCAACAGTTTCTCCTAGTGTTTGTTACCGCTCATATTTGGGATCATGTCTAAAAGTTTTGTCTCACAACGGAGCTTGACCCATAAGTGGTATGGTGAGACCAACTCACTAACATCTTTGTTCATATCCAGAAGGAGCTGCTCAAACATCTCCTCCTCTTCTTCTGCTGAAATGAGGACCTCGGCCTCGGTTATAATCTCTGGATGAGAACCGGTTTGCAGAACACCTTTTCCCTTTACCGCAGAATCCTCAAGTAAAACCTCTTTGCGTTTGTTAACCTGAATTGGCCCTTCAGGTGTGACAGTTGAGTCTACTGGCCCATCTTGGGCCGATTGGAGCGTTGTGTCGGTTGGGACGAACTTGTTCCCCGCCGAACCGGATGGTTCTTTTTCTTCAGTGTTTCCCTCCTAAGCCGGAGGGGTGATGCTCTCAGTTTTGGCCGTTTCTTCGACCGAATGGATTTCACTCTGACCGGGTATCTCAACCTGATCAGCTGGCTTAAGACGACTTGACACATCGTCTTCGGTTTCCTTAACAATATTTTGGACTACGTCCACAATGACCTCTGAAGTCTTTAAACCTACGTCGGCTATTATCTCGTCGAGGTTCTTGTTAGGAGACTTGGAGTTTTCAGAGTGAATATTAACCTCTTCTTCCTCCTTCGATGTTGACTTGGTTTCTTGGCTCCCCGAGGGTTCGGCTTGCCTGGATGGTGGAGAGTCGACTGGTATGGGATGAACTGTGTTGATGGGAATGGGCTGAAAGACGTCTCCGGTTCTCTTAGGAGAATGATCCGAGGAAAGAGTTTTCTCAGAATCCGCCGGCTTGTTGGAGCTTTTCTTTGCGGATGTCTTCTTCCTCCCCTTTTTCTTCTGAGAGGCCCCGACCTGAACCGCCTTCCCCTTAGGATCTTCTTGTTTCGAGCTTTCTCCACCCAGAGCGGATGAACTGGTTCCCTTTGATGACTTCGTTCTGGAGGACTTCGGCTTAGCCGCTTTGACAGTCTTCTTACTCATTTGCTCAGAGTTAAGAATATTCGCTGGTGGAAGCGGTTCACCTTCACATGGTTCCACATTAAGGAACCTAAGGATCTTTACAATTTGCATTGCGAAGGCCTGAACCCGGCCATCCTTCTTCACTATCATCTCGCAGAACTGTTCGAACAGAACGGTTCCCCAGTCTATCTTGTCACCGCGGACAATCGCCATCATCATTTTCAACTTTAGTTTGGTTAGGTTATCCAAGTTACCTCCTCTACCCTGAAGTGAACGAGAAATTATGTTCAACAGCCATTTGAACTCCGGCTTGAGTTTGTTCTTCCGGCTGGAGTGAATTACCAGGTCCTGGTCGTCAGCCGATATGACCAACCGGATCGCATTCGATTCTGCGTCGGTCAGGCTAGTCTTGAAGTCCAACCCGGTATTTGGCAAACCGAGTGCTTCAGAGAATAGCTCATCCGTGATGTTAACCGTTTTGCCGCTTACGGTGGCGAAGACCGTTAGAGTCGCCGTCGCTAGAAACTCCATAACTACCGTCGGGTGCATGACGAACGGACCAGATAAGAACGTTTCCAATCCCACATCCCTTAGCGATTGAAGCACGGCCTTGTTCTCCTTCGCGGCGTGTTCGTCGATGTCGCTGAAATCGACATGCAACATATATTGAAATGGTGCTTTAACTAGAGCCATTATGATTTTGTGTATGAAGAAGACGAAGAACAGTGATGAACAGAAGTTAGAGAGATTCTTAGGATTTTGAGATTTTAGAGAGAGAAAGTTTGTGTAGAAAATGAACTGTTTTGAACTTATATAGGAGGCGGTTTCGAACGGTTGGAAGATGAACCGTCACTTGGTTGTGTTTTTGGCGCCAATTTTCCCTCCAAAAGTTACTGCAGTAACTTTCGGCGGTAAATGCGGAGAATACAATGGGCGGTAAGTTTATGCGCGGTAAAACCGTGGGCGGTAAGTTTTTTCAAATTTTTCAGGTTTTGTTTGAGGTTTTGATTTACTGGAGGCTTGTTAACTGGAAGTTTCGTTTAACGTGGAGTCTTATGTTTATTCAAGTAAAAAACCGGAAGGAAAGATATTGTGAATAACCGGAGACTTTAAAATGAGAAAATTTTATTAATAAGACCGAAACATAGAGTAACTAAGTGGTTTTCCGGTCGTACAACAAAATGACCGGAAAGAAAAACAGACAATTTAAACTAGCTCGATCCACTCCCCCTCGGTCATTCTGACAAGCCATTTGGATACGGTGTTGTCGGGTGTCCGTTTCTCAATTCTCAATATCCATCTATCTAGCACAGATATAGTCAGAGTGTTGGCCGGTCCGACAGGAACACCGGGCCCGAGGTTGCGGCGATGATCCTTCAATAATCGAGTGATTTGTGGAGCGAAACCGATCCTTCCCCTTGGAGCGGTTATAAGCTGCTTCAGATTGTTGAAGAGGTAGGAAGCCCAATTGATGAGCGATTTTCGGATAATGGCTATCATGATGTCGAAAGCCTCCCGATTATAGTTTTGGTTGGACATTCGGCCCATGATAGACCGCTGAACCAAGTCATGAAGGACTTGGAAGTGAGGAGCGAGTTTTTCTTTCTTCCCATGGTCGGCTACCGGTTCGATGGAAGAGGAGAAGATATGGGCGTAGTCTTCCTTAGCCGGGAAGAACGGCGTTGGGAAGTCTGAAAATCCTTCGGTTGGAAGGTTGAAGAAAGCAGCAAAGTGTTCTTCGGTAGCCGAAGAAATTTTCCGTCAATGATGGTCCGAATGCTACCATCATTAAGAATGTGCCCATTGTTAAAGAACTCGTATACCTCCTCTTCGAGGATGGTGTCTGAACCTTCAAGAAATTCTTGAAGCCCCGATTCTACGATCGGTTGGAAGATGCTGTTGTAAAACCGGCCATCTTTTATTTCTTGGAAGTTGACTATGATTGTGTTTCGTAGTTCAGCATTCATTTTGGATATTGGAGTGAGAAACGAGAATCGAATAGAGTTCTTTGAACTTTCAAGCTTAAAGAGAGAAGGGTAATGGAAGCGTGTTTGAAGAGGAAGGATTAGATCCCCTTTTATAGCTTGAGCGGTTGGGTGCATTAAATGAGAATATTTTAAAAAATCAGACCGTTTATGTCTGGTCATAAATGCCTTATCAATTTTCAAGAGGATAAGGGTATGTCTAGTCTTTTCGGATCAGGCATGCTTCTTGAAAGCGAATATTTCTGTTTCCAAGAGTGATTTAAATTGGTTTGATACGGCGCATTTAATGTTGGTCATTTACTTTAAGATTTCTTCAATTTTTAATTGAAGAGGAAAGAAATGATCTTCATTAATGGAAAGTACCGAACCGGTAGTACAACAAAATTACCGGTTTGGGAAAGGATAAAAGGAGATGAGAAATAATTTAAACATTTGATGACCCGGCCGCTTGATTCCTTTTGGCCTTGGCTGTTTCCCACCGGTCGATCAGCTCTTGGACTCTCTCCTTAGTGAGCACATGCTTCGGATGGAGAGTGACGAAGGGTCCAGAGTGGATGTCCAAGCTAGCACAAAAACCGCTTAGCTGAGGAGCGTAGCCGGTTTTGTTTGAAAGAATCATCTTCTTCAGGTTGCTGAAGATGATCTAGGACCAATTTACCTGTGTCCCAACCGTAAGGACGATCATCATCTCGAAAAGCCTTTGGGTGTAGTAGTAGCCTTTCTCTTTGCCTAGAACAGACTTTCCCAGAATCTCACAAAGAAGCTGGTACTTGTGAGAGAGTTGGCTTTTAGCACCCCAGGGTTTAACCGGGATGTCAGAGTTGGAGAACTGATGACACATTTCTTCAATGGTCACCGGAGAGTAGGTTAAATCGGTTACCCCTTCAGTGGGCAAACCGCAGTATTCAGCGAAATCCGTCTCGCTGAATAGAAAGGACTGACTGTAAACTCGTGCAACGATTATGTCTCGATGCACCTCCTTTGCGGTCTGGAAGAATTCATTGACTACTAGGTAGTCGAGAATGAATCTGTTTTTCAGAAATCCTCTTAGCCCGCTTCTTTCAACGGCTAAGAACATTTCTTTGACATCGTGATCTTCGTATTGGTAGATTGAGTTGAAATCAGCCAATAGAATTTTCTTTACTAGTGGGTCGGAGTTCATGTTCTTGAGGTGATTTGAACTCAAGATAGTTTTTGTGAATAGTAGATTTTGTGAAGAGTTGTGAGAATTTGAGGGTGGTTTATGTAGCCAGGGATTCGGCTAGATCAGTAGGTTAAGCATGTTTAGTGATGTCATCAATTAGTTAATAGGCTTTAACTTGTTGAAGTGTATAATGTTTATTTCCAATGCAAAACTAATTATGACTAAGATATTCATGATGACAAAAATCTGTTGACAAGATGTGAGTCTCCCTCTCTTGATGATGGACACATGTCGTCATCTCGATTGCGGTAGACTATTTTATTTATTACAGGATTCATTTCTCAATGTATGCATGAAAACACGGTTAGTTGTCTCAAGTTAACCGGAAGAGTTCAATCCATCGAAACCAGAGTGCATTTGTACTGATCGGTTTTCCATAACCGGTTTTAGTTGGATATTTTGTTCCGATTATGAAGAAATGTTGAGACATATCAACACTTGTTCAATCTTAGATTAAATATATCCACTTCTACCAGGTTATTTCAACCGTGTAGTAAGTATACACCTGATTTGACATCATGAAGTGATCAGGCATAACCGAAGACTTCCTCCCAGTTAACATTCTTGAATTTTCAATGGCCTATTTGAATATGGTTTGAGAAGCGAGAGCTTCTCCCTGAACACATATCCCGGTTTTTAATTATTATGTATGTAAGTAGTATGCATGCATGATCATGAAATGAGTTGTTTAATATCATTAATTCCTAGAATATTTCTGAAATGAGAAAACTTAGCTTCCTATAGCGGTTTCGTGAAGATGTCTACTACTTGTTGCTCAGTCGAGACGTATTCCAACCGGATGTGTTTCTCTTGAACGTGCTCCCGGATGAAATAGTGTCTTATATCAATGTGCTTTGTTCTTGAGTGCAACACCGAATTGTATGTAATCGCTATCGCGCTGGTGTTGTCACAGAATATTGGAGATTCCTTAGCAACTACGCCAAAGTCCCTTAGTTGTTGTTGGATCCATAGGAGTTGTGCACAACAGCTTCCGGCTGCTATATACTCTGCCTCTGCGGTTGATGTTGCAACTGAGGTCTGTTTCTTGCTGCTCCAAGTAACTAGCCGGTCACCCAGAAACTGGCAGGTTCCACTTGTACTCTTTCTATCGATCTTGCATCCCGCGTAATCTATGTCTGAGTAGCTTATGAGGTTGAAACTTGAGTCTTTTGGATACCAAAGTCCCACTTCTTGAGTTCCCTTTAGATATTTTAATATTCTTTTGGCCACGGTGTAATGTGATTGCTTTGGATTGGCTTGGATTCTCCCGCATACTCCAACCGCAAACAAAATGTTTGGTCGGCTGGCTGTTAAGTAAAGCAGGGATCCAATCATTCCTCGATATGCTGTGATGTCAACGGCTTGACCATCCTCATCTTTGTCTAACTTTACGGAAGGGCTCATTGGTGTAGCCGCTTCGGCGCATGTATCCATTCCAAACTTCTTCAGGAGTTCGGCTGTGTACTTTGGTTGACTTATAAATGTTCCGGCTTCAATCTGCTTAACCTGAAGTCCTAAGAAGAAACTCAGTTCTCCCATCATACTCATTTGAAATCTGTCGGTCATCATCTTTGAAAATTTATCACATAGTTTTGGATCGGTTGATCCGAAAATAATATCATCGACATATATCTGAACAAGTAATATGTGTTCCTTTCTCTCAAATTTGAAAAGTGTTTTGTCCACTGAACCTATTGTAAATTTGTGATCAAATAAGAATTGTGTTAACGTATCGTACCAGGCTCTTGGAGCCTGTTTCAAACCATAAAGGGCTTTGTTCAGTCGATAAACATGATTTTCGTGTTTTGGGTTTTTGAAACCTGGAGGTTGATTAACATATACCTCTTCATTTACCTTACCGTTTAGAAAAGCACTTTTAACATCCATTTGAAAAACTTTGAAATTTTTGAAAGCCGCATATGCTAAAAATATTCTAATGGCCTCAAGTCTAGCTACAAGGGAAAATGATTCTTCAAAATCAACGCCTTCTTCCTGTTTGTAGCCTTGAGCCACTACCCGGGCTTTGTTCTTCGTAACTAAACCGTCTTCATTGAGTTTATTTCTGAATACCCATCGTGTTCCTATAACCGATTTATTTTTCGGTCTAGGGACTAGGTACCAGACTTTATTTCTCTCAAACTCGTTTAATTCCTCTTGCATTGCTAGGATCCAATCGGGATCTAACAATGCTTCATCCACGTTTTTAGGCTTAATTTGTAATATGAAAGCGGAGTTTTCATAGTGTTCCAAATTTTGTTGCCTAGTTCGGACGGGTGAGGATAGGTTACCTATTACTAGTTCAAGAGGATGATTTTTGTTCCTTCTGAGGTTTATCCGAGACGTGTCTATCAAGCTTTCGGTTGGCTGGTCAAGGTTAGACTGATCGGTAGGCTGAACAGAGTCAGACCGACCGATTTCTTTAGTCGAAGCTGAAGAGTCAACTTTCTGTGGTAAGACAGCTTGAGCAGGTTGAGGTTCAGCATCAACCGCTTGGTCATTGTCAAATCGTCCAAAAACTGGAACCTCGTCTTCATCATCAGAATAGATATTAAAATTTTCCATTCTGTTGTGAAGGTCGAAGGGTAATGCAGTGTTTCGTTCAACCGATTCATCAAAAACAACGTGGGCTGTTTCTTCAACTGTTAAAGTCCTAGTATTATATATCCTATAGGCTTTACTTACAGCTGAATATCCCAACATTATTCCCTCATCGGATTTAGCATCAAAAGCGGTCAAATAATTTTTGCCGTTGTTGTGAACAAAACATTTGCTGCCAAAGATTCGAAAGTACCATATGTTTGGAATTCGATCATAGTATATTTCAAAAGGGGTTTTGGAAAATCGTTTAGTTACTAAAGATCGGTTTTGTGTGTAGCATGCGGTATTGATAGCTTCAGCCCAAAACTTTTGAGCAATACCCGAGTCGGCTATCATTGACCTTGCGGCTTCCTTGAGAGTTCGGTTTCTTCTCTCAGCCAGGTCGTTTTGTTGAGGAGTTCTGGCACTAGACAACTCGTGTCTAATACCGGAATCATCAAGAAAAGTAGTTAATCTGCTATTTATAAACTCAATTTCTCTATCACTTCTGATTTTGTTAACTCGAATAGATTTTTCATTTTGTATGCTCAAAATCAATTTGATCAGGTTTGGAGTTGCTTGATTTTTAGAGGCTAGAAATGTTACCAAGCAAACTTAGAATAGTCATCAATAACTACCATAGTATAATGCATGCCTCCTAGACTGGTTACTTTAACCGGACCAAACAGATCCATATGCAAAAGTTCTAAACACCGTTCAGATTGATAATTTCCTTTACTTTTGAAAAATTACTTTATCTGTTTGCCCATTTGACATGCATCACATACTTTATCTTTTGAAAACTTAACATTTGGAAAGCCGTGGACTAGTTCTTTGGAACATATAAAGTTAATTGTTTTGAAATTCAAATGGTTTAGCCGTTTATGCCAAAGCCAGTTTGGATCATTTCCAGCTATCATGCATACAAGTTTTTCAAAATCAGTTTTCCAATTAACTTTGTAAATATTTTTCATTCGGTTAGCGGTTAAAAGGATATCATTTTGCTGATTCTTAACTAAACATGCACTTTTATGAAATTCAACTTTATAACCCACATCACACATTTGATTTATACTTAGTAGATTAAAATGCAATTGTTCTACCAGTAATACATTATGGATGGATAGGTTACCATGAACAATCCTACCCTTGCCCACGGTTTTACCTTTCGAGTTGTCACCGAATGTTATGATTGCTCCGGTTTCATACTTGATGTCGGTTAGTAGCTCATCGTTACCGGTCATATGTCTTGAACATCCGCTGTCCAGATACCATTCCGAGTTCTTTAACCGGTTGCTTCTCCTAACCTACAAAAGAAAATTATTTATACCTTTTTGGTACCCACATTCAGTTGGGTCCATGGTTGATTAGTCCCTTTGGGATCTAGACTTGAATAAGTCGGATCACTTTCCCGGTATCTGTTCTTATAATGTTTCGCTTAACTTCTTGATCTTTGCTCAAGAATGCCTTATGTTGTGGTGATGAGTGTCGTTGAGACCTAGATTTACTCGTTTTGTTTTGTTTATTCTCTTTCCGGTTGACTTTCCTTCTCTCAGGATGAAGCCAATTTTCTGATTCAGTCGGACTTACATATTTAATCTCTTTTTCCGGTTTTAGATCATGTTCTTCCTTATTTTCGGTTGTTGAACTCCTTACAAATCTTATGAATGGAAGATTGTCTTTCGTGAGTTTCATCCCGTTAGGTTGTTTTGATTCGTTTTGTTTGTTTTGTTCGTAACCGATACCAAATATACATTTAGGATGTCTTTTATAATTACACATTTGTTTTACGGCTTGACGGGATCTCTCCCACGCAGCCGTAACGTACAGCGCTCGTTCATCAATTTCAGTTACCGGTTGAACTGTCTCCTCATTGTCTAAGGATAGTTCATCCGGTTCATACATTGCGGTTTCGCATGACTTATCAGCGATACCACTTGACTCTACGGTTTTAGGTTCTACCGGAGTCGGTATGTATGCATATATGTTTCTGAACTCAGCGACCATTTCGTTGAGTGCAGAAATCAAATCTTCCTTAGTGAACTCATCAGTAGAGAAATCAAATACCTCTTCGTCGTTTGCCATGAGGCATGTTACCATTTCTTCATTATCTTCGTTGTTAGAGTATGCCCACTCGCTTCCACCGTCGGATGCAATGAGTGCTTTCTGAATTTCCTTCCCTTCGTCGGCATGCTGGTAGTCATTTCGTTGATTGTCATTTCTCCGGTAGTTGTTCCCTTGGTAGTTGTTACCCTGGTACCGATTACCTTGGTAGTTGTTGCCTTGATAGTTTCCTTCCGGTTTTCTGTCGTCTCTTCTCGGTTTTCTATATTCTGACCTGAAATGTCCAAAACCGTCACAGTTATAACATCTTTTATTTGATTTATCTACATAATTATAACTAAAGTTGTTGTTAGATGGTGGCTAATTCTTCTTCATGAATCTCCCAAATTTCTGAGCTAGCATCGCCATCACATCTTCACTGATCTGATCAGCGTTTTTGATTGGAGCCGGAACGGTTGATACTTGGACCGCCGGTTCCAGCGATGTAACCAAAGCTCTGGTTGCGGTTGACGTGGATGCTTCATCTTCGATCCGAGACTTAATCTCGAACTCATAAGTTTTTAGATCCTCAAACACGTCATGCAACTTCATCTGCCCGAGGTTGCTTGATTCCCTCATCACCATGGTCTTGATATCCCATGTGCTCGGAAGTGATCTTAAGGCTTTGATGATTACTTCTCGGTTGTCGTATTTCTTTCCGAGTGTTTGAAGCTCGTTGACCATACTGGTGAACCGGTTGCTGAATTCCTTCATATTTTCCCCCAGTTTCATCCTGATGTTTTCATATTTTTGTGTAGCCACCAAGATTTTGTTCTCCTTTGTTCTTTCGTTTCCTTCATGGATCTGAATGATCGTTTCCCATGCCTCCTTTGCATTATCGCAGGCTGATATTTTGTTCAAGGTATTATCGTCTATAGCTTTATAGATGTGCCTCATGCAATGGTTGTCCAGGTTACTCCGTCTTCGATCTTCAGTTGTCCATTCGTCTAACTCCTTGTTGATCTTGATTGGCCCCTCTTTCAGGACTTGGCTCATCTCATCATCCAGCGTGATCAGATATAAATACATCTGTTTCTTCCAACTGCTAAACGCTTCACTGTTTAGCATTAGCGGCTTGTTGTTGTGGGTCATGCTTCCCATCTTCTTCGATTGCTTGAGTGCTATGAACCTCACTCTGATACCACTTGTTAGGATCCGGGACGCCCTTGGAGGACCGGGGTGTTTCCGGTTTCTGGAAGGGTGGCCGCTTACAACACACACAACACTTTGGTGATAGTCCGGTTAGAGACTATGACCGTTCTCAGCACTTCGCAGACTGTCACAGACTCTTGAACCGGGTTCAAGGGCGGAAATGTCTATTTCAGTCTGAAGCAACGTATGCGACTAAGTTTGATGAGATTAACAAGGAATCGGTTAGATGGAATATATGGACCTGTTTGGTTAAGGATTATGTTTAGGTTGGTAATAGTTTGGATTTTAGAGTGAGTAAGCCGGAAATAAAAGAAATGACACGAGACAAGATTTTTTATGGATGTTCGGAGTAAACCCTCCTACGTCACCCCTTCTTCTCAGGTTATGAGAAGGATCTCCACTAACTTTCAAAGTTATAACACTTATAATGCCGGTCGAGCCTAACTCGCTACTCGCCGGTTACACCAATTCACTCTTGATGTAATACACAACACACAAAACACAAACAAACAAAGCTTCCGGTAAATGACACAACGGTTTTGGATCGCGCGTGAGATTTTTTTTTATCTCTCTAAGATTTTCGTAACTTGTGTCGCCATTAATGAGGTCGCTTCGTCTTCCTTTTATAGTGAGGCTGATCCCAACGATCACTTTCTTCTCTCACCGTGGGATTGGTTAATCCAGCGTCACGCCGGTGCAGGGAGGTTGCTTGCACGTTTCACCTTCCTCAACACTTGGCAAGCATGCAGACACTCCTCAGGTAAAGATGACGTTACTGGTTTGTAGATTCGAACACGTGTTAGGCATGCACCTTCCGGCTGTCGAAGTCGGATCAGTAAATCATCATTGTTTTCCTCGCATGCTTCTGATCGGATCTTATCTTCGTTTATCTCTTCGAGACACGTCTATTTCGTCATATTACGTCATCTTCGTAGTTTTTAGTTTCCGATTGATTCTTACACAGTATAGTCCGGCTGGAATGTAGACTTGTCTTTGCTAGCCGGTCTCTCTAAGAAGGTTTGAAACCGGTTCCTCTGATCTTGACTTGATCACTTGGAACTGGATTTCTTTGAAGTGTTCTTCAGCCGGTTTGTGAGGCTTCAGCCGGTTTGTTCAATTCGATCTGTTCATGCACATAGAAGTTAATAGTTGTTTAATTTTTCTGGCCGGTTCCAAAAAAAAATTACCTTTACTTAATTTTTCTATCAATTTCTCCCTTTTTGATTATTTAGAATAAATATTCAAAACTTGTAATGTATGGCCGGTTTGAAAATTAACTTACTTAATTTTTCTATCAATTTCTCACTTTTTTATTATTTAGAATAAATATTCAAAACTTGTAATGTATGGCCGGTTTGAAAATTAACTTACTTAATTTTTCTATCAATATATATATATATATATTAATTGTTAGTTATATAAATTATTTATGCATAAACAAAATTATAAATATAAATCAACAATCTTAAGTGGTTTAGTGGTTGAAATGTTAATGCTATATAATAGAGACAATGGTTTAAATCCCGTTATGGACGATTTTTAAACTATTAAAAAACATTGATGTTTAATATGTGAAATAAAACGTTGATTTATCGAGGTGAGAAGATGGTTGTAGGAGAATGATATTCGTTAAATTTTGCGATGATATTGGTGGGTGGGTAAATGAAATTCACAAAAATAGAGGTTGATTGGGATGGATGATTAAAATATGCGATAAAATTGGTGGTTAGGTAAATGACATTCACGATATGGAAGGAGATGCATGGTTTGTTGTTTGTTGATTTGAACAAAATTAAAGTATAAGGTCACAAGATTAGAGGTCAATTGTGGTGGATAAAAATATAGAACGAGATGGTTGGTTAGTCAAAGTGAGTATTCCACACGATGAGAGGTTGATTGGGGATTGGTGAGCCAAAGTGAGGGTAAAAGAGATTGGTAATGTATCAAAGTGAAAGTTTAAGGTCAAAGTATGAGATGTTTGATTACGGTGGATAAATCTGAAATGAGATGGGTTATTTAGTCGAAGTAAAGATACGTAAGTCGAGTTGTTTATTGTAAAATATGTGAAGAGATTGATCGTTTGACCAGTCTTGAGATGATAGATCGATTGAGATTATTGGAATAAAATGTGGAATGAGACGATTTTGGTTAATCGATGTAAGTAAGGTCTCTCTATGAGAGGTCGGTTGGGTCAAAGTGAGGGTAAAAGATATTGGTAATGTTGAAGATGGTTGATTTGACTAAAATGAAATTGTGTAAGGTCACACAATATGATAGGTTGATTAGGGTGTGATAATGTGGAATGAGATGGTTAGTTATCCGAAGTTAGGATAAAAAAGTCAGGTTGTATATTGTAAAGTATGTGAGGAGATGGGTCACAAGATAAGAGGTCAGTTAGAGGATGATGACCAAAGTGAAGAGTAAAAGAGACAGGTGATGTTGAAGATGGTTGATTTTACCGAAGTGAAAGTGTAAGGTCACATATGAGAGGTCAATCATTGAGGTGGATAAATGTGGAATGAGATAGATGGTTAGATGAATTGGGGATAAAGAAGGTCGGGTTGTATTATTGTAAAATATGTTAGGAGATGAGTTTTTTGACGAAGTAGAAACAAGGTCTCGAGATGAGAGGTCGATTGTGAATTGATGGATAAATGTGGAATGAGATGATTAATTAGTCAAAGTGAAAATAAGCTAACGAGATGAGAGGCCAATTGGGGTAGATAAATAAGGAATTAGATGTATGGTTAGTTGAAGTGAGGATAAGATTGTTGGGTTGTAATTTATAAAATATGTGAGACTATGAATTGTTTGATGAAGTGAAAGTAAAGTTTTCTAGATAATAGAGGTCGATTGTGATTGGTGGATAAATATGAAATTAGATGATTTTTGATTAGTCGAAGTGAAAAATAAGATAAAGAGATAAAGGTCGATTAGGAAAAATTGATATTTGTGGTTAAAATATGAGAGAATAATAGTTGTTTGACCGAAGTAAAGTTAAGGTCACGAGATGAGAAATTCGATTTGAATTGGTAAATAAATGTGGAATGAGATGGTTGGTTAATCTGAGTGCTTTAAGATCACGAGAAGGTAGGTCGGTTGAGCATTGATACGCTAGAGTGAGGGTAAAAATAAGATTGGTAATGTTTGAGATTTTTTATTTGACCAAAGTGAAAGTGTATATCACGAGATGAGAGCTTCATTGAAAAAAAAATATGTGATGAGATATGTGAAAAGATGAGTTGTTTTACCCAATAAACAACATGTGGAATGAGAGTGTTTTATTTTTTATTATAATATATTATTAGTAATTTATTAAGAAAATAAATATTGAATACATATTATTATAAATTTTAATAAATTTATTTTGTTAAAAATTTTATATAGGTGTATCGCACAAAAATCTTGTTAATTGACATAATAGTGGCTTCAAAACTAATTAAATGTTTAATGTATATGTATTTTTTTTTTTATATAATAATTCATTCGAAATTTATTAAAAATATATATATTATATAATTAAAAAGAAAAAAAAATCTAAATAATTATTAAATCAATTAATGTGAATATAATCTTATAGTTTAGAGTATTATAAAATGAGAAATGACTGGGAGAGAGAATTTGAGAGGGTTTGACGTGGCGTAATCTAATTCGTTAAAAAAATAACAAATTTTTTCTCTTATCTCTCTCCTCACTCTTTATCTTTTTTTTTTCCAACTAGTAATATGTTAACACATCATTTCATCTCCCATACTGCCTTCCAAATTCCCTCTTATAAAATTTAAGAAGTCTCTTAATAATTCATTTCAACTCCTCAATATATTTAGTTATATTTTAAATTTTAAAAAATAATAATAATTTCCACCAAATGAACTACCAAGTGAACATTTAAATAATTTTATAAAAATGATTTTCATGATCAAGTTACATTAAAGAATTCATATTTGTGTTCGGTGGGTTACATAAACATGAGTTATTTATTTCATCTTTTTAGTACTGTATTTTAATCAAAGCATGTGTGAAAGAAGGAATAATTTTTTAACTTAATTAATTTAAGATTCTTTGAGTTGGTAAATATTTATTTATATTGTTAGAATATATAGATATTGTATTGAATAATATATTGAATTAAAATAATGATAGAAAACAATGATTTAATGTTATGTGTTGAAAATGATGTATTTTATAGACATTAAATATATAAAATAACAATTTTTTAAAATTAAAATTATTATAAATAGTTCTAATCATTAATTAATGATATAGAGATCCAAATAATTATAAGATTAAATTTTTAAATAGAAATAAAAATAAAAATCTTAACCTACCAACTTGCAAGTCCCGACCATCTTGTATCATATTTATATTAATCATCTTTTGTCACAAGACTCACAACTCCCAATATTAGATCTCTCTATAGATAAATTATTTATATCAATTTGGATCTCCATGATCTCAATGAAGATTTAAATCAACAGTAGGTATGGGTAATATCATTTTTTTTTGTATATCCTTTTAATTATTGTTGAAATAAATAATTATTATATATATATATATATATATATATACGGATTTATGTATGGGTTCGGGAGGTGGCTGAAACACAGCTTGAAAAAAATAATTACGGTAAAAATTTGATATTACCTCATATTTTTTAAAACAAATTCAATATAATTTATTATTTTGTTTATCTAATTATTAAAAAATTTGAAAGAATTATCTTTTTTTCACATATTTTATTTAAAATTTAAACGTTATTTATTTAAGCTCACCAAAATTATTTTAAAACCCCACCACACCTCTAAATTATGAGTCATCCCAATATATATAATATAAGTTGTCTAACTATATTTAATGAAAGAGAATAGGTAAAATCTTCTGTAACATAAATTCGTTTATATAATTTGGAGTCGGTAAAAAATATATGTTTTTTAAAAAAAAATATCAATGAAGTATTTTAAAATGAGAGTAGAAAACATTCTAACATTTTTACCTAGTAATACTAACTTTGAAAATATATTGTGTTGGAGATCCAAATTAAAAAATAAACAATTATTAAATGAATAAACAATTGGTCATATATGATTAAATAAAATTATTTTATCATTTAATATATATATATATATATATATATATATATATATATTCTCTAAAATATTCAAAATTATAAATCTCCGAAATTTATCAAATTTATAACTTTTACAACCAAAATATCCAAAAATCTTTATTTTAAAACTCTTTGGACTTTTTATTTGATTTAATAGAGAAACTAACATTACTTTTTACAACTACAACTAGCATTTAGCTTGTGTATTTGCACGATTAATAATATAAAAAACAGTGAAAAAAAATTAGAGATAACATTTTTAATTTTATTTTTAACCGTTTTAAATTTATGGGTGGGTCAACCCACAATCCGACCCAAGTATCAATTTACTCAACATCATTATATATATATATATATATATTAGTTAGTTAAAAAGTTGAACTTATATTAATATTAAAACGTCCCGCGTTTATTAAATTTGGTGTTGAATTTAAAATATAAAGTTTTTGTAGCTTTGTTGGTTAAAAAGTTGTACTTGTTTTGTTAGGTTGCAAGTTCGAAACATACCTCTAGCATTTTTAATTTTATTTTTAACCGTTTTAAATTAAAAGGCGGGTCAACCCACAATCCGACCCAAGTATCCAAATTAACCACAACTCTCGACCCGGCAATCCGGACACTTTAAAAATTAAGCATAATTATATATATATATAGATTAGTTAGTTAAAAATTTGAACTTATATTAATATTAAAACATCCCGCGTTTATCAAATTTGGTGTTGAATTTAAAATATAAAGTCTTTGTAGCCTAGTTGGTTAAAGAGTTGTACATACCTCTAACATTTTTAATTTTATTTTTAACCGTTTTAAATTTAAAGGCGAGTCAACTCACAATCCGACCCAAGTATCCAAATTAACCACAGCTCTCGACCCGGCAATCCGGACACTTTAAAAATTAAGCATCATTATATATATATAGATTAGTTAGTTATAAACTTGAACTTATATTATTATTAAAACGTCCCGCGTTTATCAAATTTGGTGTTGAATTTACAATATAAAGTCTTTGTAGCCTAGGTTGTTAAAGAGTTGTACTTCTTTTTTGTTAGGTTGCAAGTTCGAAACATACCTCTAGCATTTTTAATTTTATTTTTAAATTTAAAGGCGGGTCAACCCACAATCCGACTCAAGTATCCAAATTAACCACAGCTCTCGACCCGGCAATCCGGACACTTTAAAAATTAAGCATTATTATATATATATATATATATATATATATATATATAGATTAGTTAGTTAAAACGTTGAACTTATATTAATATTAAAACGTCTCGCGTTTATCAAATTTGGTGTTGAATTTAAAATATAAAGTCTTTGTAGCCTAGTTGGTTAAAGAGTTGTACTTATGTTGTAAGGTTGCAAGTTCTAAACAAACCTCTAACATTTTTAATTTTATTTTTAACCGTTTTAAATTTAAAGGCGGGTCAACCCACAATCCGACCCAAGTATCCAAATTAACCACAGCTCTCGACCCGGCAATCCGGACTGTTAGATAAAATTAGACTGGTTAAATAGAACTTAACAAAAACAAATTCCCTGTGCAGGAACCGGTCAAAATCGGTCAAGAGATAAAACCGGTCAAATCACTCAACCGGTCAAGCAATCCAACCGAACAAAAACATGACCGAACAAGAAAGACAAGATCGGTCAAAATAGAAGGCCAGAATCATTGAACAGTCGGTCAATCAGAAGCTATGGAAAAACTGGAACTCATCCGGTTAACATAAACAACCGACCAGTATAAAAAGACACTTCGGGTATCTGTTGAGAATAATACCGAAGGAACAGACTTAGTATTGTCATATTCATACAAGTCTGAGGACAGTCTGCAGGCTGCAGAAGATCGTCCTACAAGATCTTTCCACTCCAGGATAAATCAGAATGACAATATTCTAGGTACAGGCAAACGCCCAACCGACAGTTGCCATATTGAGTCAAAGACAAACCTAGCCGGTTTGACCTACACACTAGAAGATTAGACCGCCAGGCCTGAAGACTAGACCGCCAGGCCTGAAGACTAGACCGCCGGGTCTGAAGACTAGACCGCCAGGTCTAAATCACTGAACCTCTGCTCAACCAATCAGATTCAAGGAAATGAAATGTGACCATTGGCACATTTCACCTATAAAAGAAGGAGCTGAAGAGGAATAAATGTGGTTACAAGTTCTAAGAGTTTTCTACAGCCTAAGTCAAAAATCGTGTTCTATCTCTCTAAAGAGCCTAAGCGTTTATTTGAAGAGTAATTACAATTTCGGTTAAAATTGTACGGGTGTTATCGAGCAGAAAATAAGTCTCGATCGGATTGTGTTTGTGTATTCCTTAGTGAATATCCTTCTCGCGGTTTCGAGAGGAAGGGGTGACGTAGGAGTTTCATCTCCGAACATCCATAAAAATCTGTCTTGTTATTTACTTTCCGTCTGCTTTACATTCTAACCGATCTGCACTAACCTGCTAATACCGCTCCAACCGATTCAACATCACCTAAACCGAATTACTAAGCTACAAAACCGACCCAGCAATCTCCAAACCTGTCTTATTCAAATCCAGTTCTGCCTATCTTGTATGTGTGCTGCTTCAACCTGAAACAAACCACTTCTACATTTGAACTCAGTTCAAGGGTTTGTGACAGTTTGTGTAGTATTAAAACCCCGGTATTAATCTCTAACCGGATTAATCACCACCCTTTGAGTGAGACGCGATAACCGGTCAACCCTAGTCCCCCAGCCGCGACCTAGATCCTAACAATTGGTATCAGAGAAGTTAGTTTCAATACTCAAGCAAGCATGTCGTTCGATAGGCCTACAATGCTAGAAGGTGACGACTTTGCCAACTGGAAGGCACGCATGCACCTGCATTTAATTACCACGGATGACGAGATGCAGTTCATTCTAGTTGAAGGACCGATAATAATTGATAAAGACAGAAAGGATTGAACAGCTGAAGATAGGAGAAGAAATAATCTGGATAATCATGCCAGAAACCGCATCTCCAACGGTTTGGACAGAAATACGTTTTGCAAGGTCTGAGATTACAAAACCGCAAAGGAAATATGAGAAGCGGTGATTCAGATTCATGAGGGGAATGAAAGAACCAAGGAAAACAAGATAATGGTGGCTACTCAGAAGTTTGAAAACATCAAGATGAGACCGGGAGAAATAATGAGAGAATACAGTGACCGGTTCACATGTGTGATAAACGAGCTAGCAACTCTTGGCAAGAGGTATGACAACAAGGAAGTCATCATGAAAACGTTAAGATCTCTTCCAAGTGCATGGGACATAAAGACAATGGTGATGAGGGAATCAAACTGCCTAAGCAAGATGAAGCTACACGATGTATTCAAAGATCTTAAGGCATATGAGTTTGAAATGAGATCTAGGACTGAAGAAGAAGTCTCAGCCTCAACCTCAACTAGAGCATTGGTCACATCCACAGAACCGGTTGCTCCCGCACCGATCAGGACCGCTGAACAGTTCACCGAGGATGCCATGGCAATGCTTGCACAGAAATTTGGTCGATTCATAAAGAGAAGCCAACCAAAAAACAACAACTATAACTACGGCGATAAATCCAATGTTAGATGTTATAACTGCAATTGTTTGGGACATTTCAAGTGGGAATGCAGAAAACCGAGGAGAGATGACCGGAAATCAGACGATCAGAATCACCGAAATAACTATCAACAAACCGGTGAATGAAGTGAAGTTCAGAAAGCACTGATAGCCGACGATGGAGGAAGCTTATGGTCTCACAGTGACAGTGATGATGAACTCACATGCCTCATGGCAAATGAGGAACAGGATATGAAGAAACGGCTAGGAAACTCTGAATGGTATCTGGATAGTGGTTGCTCCAGACACATGACTGGGAACAACAATCTTCTAACCGACATCAGAATGGAAACCGGTGCATTGATCACTTTCGGTGACAACTTAAAAGGTAGAAATGTGGGCAAGGGTAAGATTGTCCATGGTAACTTAACAATTGATAACGTACTCTTAGTTGAAAACCTACACTTTAACCTGTTAAGCATTAGTCAAATGTGTGATGCCGGATACACTGTAGAATTTCTTAAATATGCATGCTTAGTTAAAAATTCTCAAGGTATCATACTACTAACCGGAAATAGGTTAGGGAATATATACAAGGTAGATTGGAAGAATAAAGTAGAATACCCTGTTTGTATGGTGGCTAAAACCGATCAAACCTGGCTGTGGCATAAAAGGTTAAACCTGAAAACCTTGAATTATATCCGCGGTAAAAAGTTAGTTGAAGGAATTCCTTATATAGTATTTAATAAGGATAAGGTTTGTTCAGCATGTCAAATGGGTAAACAAACTAAGTCAACCTTTAAGAGTAAAGGACACATTCAATCTAATCGATGCTTAGATCTCCTTCACATGGACCTATTTGGACCGATTAGGCTCGTCAGCCTAGGAGGTATGCTTTATACTATGGTAATTGTTGATGATTACTCTAGGTATACATGGGTAATATTCTTGTCATCCAAACGTGAAACCGCATCAAATATAATCACACTGCTTAAACGTTTGCAAAATAAAAAATCAACACGCATTAATAGCATTATAAGTGATAGAGGAACCGAATTTACAAATAGTACTCTAAATGCATTTCTTGATGAATCCGGTATTAGACACGAGTTGTCTAGTGCTAGGACTCTTCAACAAAACGGTCTGGCCGAGAGAAGAAACCGAACTCTCAAGGAAGCCGCACGGTCCATGATAGCCGATTCGGGTATTGCCCAGAAATTCTGGGCTGAGGCTATCAATACCGCGTGTCATACACAAAACCGGTCTCTGATCAACAAGTTTCACAACAAAACACCTTATGAGGTATACTTTGATAGGGTTCCTAACCTTGGGTATCTTAAGATTTTCGGTTGTAAATGCTACATTCACATAAATGGCAAAACCTATCTATCTGCTTTTGATGCAAAATCCGATATTGGATCATGTTAGGTTACTCAGTAGTCAGTAAAGCTTATAGAGTATATAACACTAGAACTTTAACCGTGGAGGAATCACTTCATGTTGTTTTCGATGAATCGGTTGAAAGCAACACTGCATCATGCTTTAATCTACACAACAGATTGGAAAATAACAATATCCATTCTGATAGTGAAGATGAGATTTCGGTTTTTAGACGGTTTGTCCATGACCAAATGGGTAATGATGAAACCCAGTCGGATCAAGCTGTCCCACGGCAGGAAGCTGACACTTCGGTTCAAACCGAGGAAATCGGTCGGTCTGACACTCTTGTTCAGCCTACCGATACGTCTAGCCTTGATCAAGTAAACGGTGATTTGGTAGACGCTCCTGAACCGAATCTCAAAAAAAACACAAATCATCCTCCTGAGCTAATTATAAGTGACCCTTCAGAACCCGTTCGAACTAGGCGACAAATCCTGGAGGAATACTTCAATTCCGCTTTTATATCACAGATTGAGCCGAAAAGAGTGGATGAAGCATTGTCAGATCCGGATTGGATCTTGGGAATGCAATAAGAGCTAAACCAGTTTGAGAGTAATAAGGTCTGGTATCTAGTCCCTAGACCAAAAGATCAACCGGTCATAGGAACAAGATGAGTATTTAGAAATAAACTCAATGAAGACGGTTTGGTCACGAGGAACAAAGCCAGATTAGTGGCATAAGGATACAAACAGGAAGAAGGCATTGATTTTGAAGAATCATTTGCCCCTGTAGCTAGGATTGAAGCTATTAGGATTTTTCTAGCTTTTGGTGCATTCAAAAATTTTAAAGTTTTTCAAATGGATGTCAAAAGTGCATTTTTGAATGGTGAGCTACGTGAAGAAGTATATGTTGAACAACCACCCGGTTTCAAAAATGCTGACTTGCCAAACCATGTATACCGGTTAAACAAAGCATTGTACGGTTTGAAGCAAGCTCCTAGAGCTTGGTATGATACACTAACCGCATTCTTGTTAAAACATGATTTCACCATCGGTTCGGTGGACAAAACACTATTTAAATTTGAGAAAAAGGAACATATCCTACTTGTTCAAATATATGTAGATGATATCATTTTCGGTTCAACCGATCCTAAACTATGTGATAAATTCTCAACCTTGATGACTAACAAATTTGAAATGAGTATGATGGGAGAATTAAGCTTCTTCCTAGGCCTTCCAGTCAAGCAACTCGAAGAAGGAACCTTCATAAGTCAACCCAAGTACACTAAGGAACTTCTAAAGAAATTTGGGATGGACACGTGCTCCTCAGCCGTTACTCCAATGAGCTCATCGGTCAAACTGGACAAGGATGATGACGGTCAAGTAGTAGACCTGACATCTTACCGAGGAATCATCGGTTCTCTCTTATACCTGACAGCAAGTAGACCGGACATACTATTTTCGGTCGGTGTGTGTGGAAGATTCCATGCTAATCCAAAATAGTCTCACTACACATCCGCAAAGAGAATCTTGAAATACCTAAAGGGAACTCCTGAAGTCGGTTTGTGGTATCCAAAGGACTCATCTTTCAACCTCACAAGTTACTCAGATGCAGATTATGCAGGTTGTAAAGTTGATAGAAAAAGCACCAGTGGAACATGCCAATTCCTAGGTGATCGGCTTGTTTCATAGCATAGTAAGAAACAGACATCGGTTGTCACGTCAACCGTAGAAGCTGAATACCTGGCAGCCGGAAGTTTCTATTCACAACTTCTGTGGATCCAACAACAACTGAAGGATTTCGGTATCACAGCTGAAGAGTCTCCAATATTCTGTGATAACACAAGTGCCATAGCAATCACTTACAATCCGGTTCTACACTCTAGAACAAAGCACATCGACATAAGGCACCACTTCATTCAGGAACATGTCATGCTGAAGCATATCCGGCTGGAATACGTATCAACGGAACAACAAGTAGCCTATATTTTCACAAAGCCTCTGCAGGAAGCTAAGTTTTCTCAATTCAGACTCACACTCGGTTTGACCAATATTAATAAACTTATCTCTAAAAATGTCTAAAGGGAAAATCGGTTCGGACAGACAAAACCGGTAGTTCCTCCTAAATTGTCGGATTCCAAATTCACCAAGGTATCTATTGAAGAATCACTTTGTCTATCATTTAGAGTAAACAGACCGGTTAATTAGTGCATGCACCAAATAACCGCATCAGAACGAATGACTGAAAACCGACCGGTTTGGAAATAGTTCACTTCGCATTATTTGGACTCTGAACAAAAATGGAATAATTATCTGTGTTTAGGTTTATCAGTTCTGAAAAACCACCCTTTCAAAGAAAAATGGTCATACCTCAAAAGACGTGAAGATATGATATCTTTCACCGTCCAGGCCTATGACCCACATCCTAGGTTGTAGACATGCTTATTTCATGCAATTTGTTCTATCCCATGGTCAATAGAATACATCAATTGTCACCCACTGGATAATACTATCATCCCTCAACTAATATATAACTTAGGCAAACATCAGACAAAATATTCACAAATATCAATCTATCCTCTTACTAAGACAAAATGTCTCAGTTTCCAAACATCCTTCAAGTGGATTTCGATTCAGCTCAAGGCACTGAGCATTATGAAGTCTTCAAGATGATTAAGTCACTTGAAGACACCGATCTCAAACACTTTCTAGATGACAAACACGTCATCTTTCCGGAAACAGTCCTGGAATTTTTCTACAATGCTACGGTTTTCCGAGGTACTCCTCACTTCGACACCCACATTCAGTCCAAGGTGGGAGGAACTGTGTTTGATTTCACAGAAAGTGATTTCGCCAGATGCTTCGACCTTCCGAAGCAAAGGCTCACCGATCTAAACGTTTCGGCTGAACTAAAGGTCGAAATCGCCTTAAGCTTTGCTCGGTCAAACCGCCCGGTCGATGACCACGGTGCCAAGTCATCGTTGAGAGCTGAGTACCAGCTTCTCAACGATGTTATCAGTCGAAGCATCCTAGGCAGGGATGTGACAAACACCTACTGTGTTACAGTTTTTAACATGATGTCTGCCATAACCACGGGTACGCCAGTCAACTGGTCAAGGGTGTTGTTCGATGTCCTGATCTGGATGATCGGCATTCGCCAAACCGGCCTCATCCCCCAGATCAGTTGTCTACTTTTGGAACTTGGGGTTCCTCTCTGTCCGGGAGAAGGGTTGAACCAGGCCCAGGTCATCACCAAAGAGGTCGCCGACTCATTCTATGAGCGGTTTGAGAAGGCCTAGAAGAGGAGGAACCGCCACCTCAACTCATCCGGCAACTAAGTCACTCCTTCCTACAACCGGTCATTTTGTTGTACGCACCGGTTGTATCAGTGTCCCACTCTATCATGATCATCTCGGTTTAGTCTATGTTATTTTCGGTTTTAATTATTTACCTTTCGGTTTCTTGTACTCTCCTTCATTAATGATAAGTAACTTTCAACTTCCAACTACATGAGTAATTACTATCTAACAAGCTTAGTTACTCTCTAACTAGATTCCTTACCTCGAGCTCCGCAACCGGTCAAAAGTAACTCATTCCCAAGGAGTTTTGGAAACATAAATATTCCCTTCATAAATGAGACAAAACTGAATTTCAGCATTAAATGTTGATATTTCCCTCCAATTTCGGATCTATATAAGTAACCCCACCTCATCATCTTACCACATCCTAAAATCAAAACTTTCTTGAACTCTCTCTCTCTTGGTAAAGTCTGAAAACATGTTGAGCCGAACACTAAGGAACTATTTGTGCATCGATTTCGATTCTTGCATGGAATATGATGATCTGGAGACAAATAAACTCATGTTCGAATCACTAATCGACACCGGCCTTCGTGATTTTCTCGAAGAATCCGGACCTATACTCATTCCGGAAGTAACCGAGTTCTTCAGCAATGCCTCTATGAGAGGAGATTTCATCGTTTCCTCGGTGAGAGGCCGCTTCGTCTTTCTGGAAGAGAGCACATTCGCTAAAATGTTCAATTTACCCACTAAAGGGTTTTCAGATTTCCCAACTAGGGTGGGCAGTGCCGCGACCGACTATTCGGAACTGTTCTCCGGAACTGAGGTGCCGGTGGAGAACCACGGGTTGAAAACCCGCCTTGCTCACCACATCCAACTCCTCTACGAGATTGTCAACCGATCCATCATTTGCCAATCTCCAAGCCAACACTACTCCAAGAAGGTTTTCGACATGATGACCTACATTGTCAACTATACACCCATAAATTGGTCATCGGTCATCTACAACAACCTAAGGACTATGGTGGAGACCAAAAGAGGTCTCGGTTACGCTCCTCACTTAAGCCGGCTCTTTCTTAAGTATCGTCCTGAATTTGGACCAGGTACACCGGCATCGAATGTTCTTGATAAAGATGGGGTGGAGGACAAGCTCTCTAGAATAGTTATTACATAAGTTGTATTTCTATTTCTTATGTATTCTAAACCGATCAATGTATCGGTTTCTATGATGTAACCTCTCTTTCAATGATTATCTGATTTCTAAGCTTGATAACCGGGTCAAAAATCGAAAAATATCCATCTAACTAACCGGTTAATATCGATAAATTACTTCGTTGAAAAATCCGGTCAGACTCGAAAAACGGCATCATCGCGGTTAATAAATCGCTTCATTTAATAAACGGTTACAAGAAGAACCGCTTCATCAACGGTTAAATAACCGCAATGAAAAATACGCACAAAATTGTCGCTCAAAACCTTTGGAGGGAAAATTCCCGCCCATGGACTCCCGCTTAAAATTCCCGCTCATCAATTCCCGCCCATGGTTTCCCGCCTTTAGTCTTTGGAGGGAAAGTTCCCGCCTAACCATGATGGGACGGTTCGCAACGATTGGAATTCCAAACCGCAACTATAAATAGGGTCCTTAGTCATTTTCTTTCATTCTCACGCGAATCGGCTTTCTCTCTCTAGCTTTCAGCTTTCTTAACTCCCTCAAACCTTTACTCTCTTGATCTCTCGGTTCTATTATCTAAAATGGGTCGCGATTCAGTGCTGTTCAAACACATCATCCAAGTCGATTTTGAGGAAATCCGGGCAAACGGTTCGGCTCAGGCAAAGTAGGTGTTAACCCGGATCTCCGAGTCCGGTCTCGAACACTTTCTGGGCGGCCCATTCGTATTATACCAGGATGCGGTCAATGAATTCTTCCTAACCGCATTCCTCACCGAAGAATCAATAATCGCAACCATAGGCGGTCAACGGCTCGAATTGACGGAGAAGTCGGTCGCTGAGATACTACATTTGCCATCCGAGTGGAGCGACTTCTCGGTTTCCATGGACGAGGAGACCTTCTAGACAGCTTGCCAGGTTCTCTCGGAAACCACGGTCCCTATCGTGGTATCTGGAAAAAAATCATCCCTTCGACCGGAGTACAGACCGCTGTGTGAGATCTTCACAAAATCGGTCCAAGCAAGAGGAGGGAACCTTGACAGTCTCAACCAGGAAAAGATTGAAATGATTGCCGGTTTGGTCAACGGCAGCGACATCAACTGGGCGAAGGTGGTTTTCACAAACCTGTGTGAGATGGTGGATCTGACATCCACTCGGTCATGGGGATACGCCATCCCACTTGGTAAAATAATGCGTCATTTCAATATTAACACCGGCCCTGGTATTCTTCTCGCACCCAACAAAATTATAAAGTCCTATCAATTCATCAAACCGGAGGATAGGAAAGGAAAAAGGAAGGCCTCCGGTTCTACAGGTGGCCGAAAGAAGAAGGCAGCCGGTAAGAAAGCAGCTCCGGTCAAAGAAAAATCCGGAAGCAAGAAAGATAAACAACCAACCGGATCGGCTAATCCGATGTCCGACACCCCCAACACTGAAGACTCGGCATCCAGCTCTAGCCGAACAAATTCACAACATACCGGAGGAGATCAGTCCGGTAAGGGGAAAGGACCGATAGTCGATGAACAATCGGTCAGTCATGATAATGCTAATGCCGGTTCAGACAGACTTGGGGAGGAAGATGACTACGATGATGATAACACCCGGAAAACGGCCAAGGAGCTCGTCAGCAGAATCATGGACGAAATACATCAGCAGGCTCACGCGGCATCCGAAGTGTTCTATCAATGGATCCGGCACCGGCATCAGATACTCTACAAAAACATGCTACCAGATCTCACCGTTAGCCAGAAATTCGAGAAGTTGGTTGAGATGGAGGAGGAGGTCATCAGTCTCACAAAGGCTCAAGACGTCACAACCGCCCTAGAACGAAACACGTTGGTCAAACCGCGTGCTCGGTTACAAAGGCTCGCCGAACATATTCGACGCTTCCAAGAAAGGCATATTCCGGGGATACCGGACTCTCAACTTGAACTCTTGGTGTTAGAATTACTTGCGGTCAAGGAAAGGCACTGGCCGAGGAGATAGCGCGGCTTGAAGCGGAGCCCGACCACCAAGAAACATCGAACTCATCCAGATCCCCTCATGAGGATGTTGGCGGTCAGAATCCGACCGATAAAGAGCAATCCTCTCCTCCACCGGATCAGAATGTCAACATAACCGGAGTCAGGACAGGAACACCTCTCACCGACCAGCGTGCATCTGTTCAAACTGGGGATTCGGAACCGGCTATAACGGAAGAGAGGGTCAGGACCCTCATCCAGGAGTTTGTCAACGACGCGGTTCAGCCATGGAAAAAGAAAATCAAAGAAACCGCGGCTAAAGCCATCGAGATGGCCGAAACAACAAAGGATGATCTAAACAAGGCAGTCGATCGGATCACGTCCGTTGAAACAAATTACGGTAATACGGATCAACTGTACGGCGATCATCTTGACCGAACAAAGGCATTGGAGGATATAACTCCGAAGCTAGTGACCGACCTCGCTTCGGTCAGCCAAAGGATCGCTATGATGGAACGGGCTCAGGAAACAACTGATCAAAGGATGCAGAAGGTTGTTGAGGACTTGGCTCAATCTGGTGCCCAAGCCGGATCTGATCGTCAGAGGGTGATGACCCTTGAAGAAAAGAATGCCAAGCTTGAAGCCGATCTCAAAGCGGTCATCAAACACGTGGCGGAATAAATAGCGGCTAAGCTGGCTGTCGACAAGGCACTTGAGGAAGCGAATGCTCTCGCGGCTCAGAAGCTCCAAGATGCCCTGGACGAGCAGACCCGGATTCAGAAGGAAACAGTAGCGGCAGATGCGAACATAGCCGGCCATATGCAAAATCTAGAAAACAGTGCACTGGCCATAGCAGCATCCATAGCTGCTCAACAAGCCAAAGATGCTAACCGGCTGAGGGTCCAACAGGAAACGTATAATAAGTTCGCCAAGGCTCACAAGCAGTCCAAAATGGTTGCTCCTTCTTCCGCTCCGGTTACACGCAAAAGAAAAGCTGCTTCGAGGAGGGCGGAGATCACAGGACTATTGGACAGAGTCACTGACACGGTTGTTGACCCTCCACCCAATCCGGTTTTGCAAGCCGATGATGACTTCGAAAAAGAGCTCGAGCCACAATTCAGAAGAAAAAGGGGTTTCAATGCGGTTCCAATTAGATCGATCGGTCAACCGATCTCTCCTCTCACCGGGACCTCAGGCGGTCGAGGATCCTCATCCAGGCCGGTTCAAGCGGTCAAGGGAAAGGCCACAGATGAACAGCTGGAAAAATTCCTGCCGCCAAGATCGTAGAAATAGGGGCTTCATTTACCTTCTTTACTTATGTTTATTTCGGTTTTATATATATATAGTATTTTTGCCTTAGCATATTTCTTATATATATAAAGTGATTTTTGGAAACCGACCTAAATTTGCATTCTTACATGGTTTTGAAAATTTTAAATAAAATAATCAAAAAGGGAGAAATTGTTAGATAAAAGATAAAATTTTGTAAAATTTTTCTCAAAATTTTCCAAAATTTTTCGAAAAATTCTCTCAAGTCAGTTTCCAAAAATCCGGCCAAATAAACTCTTAAAAACAAAACCGGCCTACATTTGCATTCTTACATAATTTTGAATATTTTAAATAAAATAATCTAAAAGGGAGAAATTGTTAGATAAAATTAGACCGGTGAAATAGAACTTGACAAAAACAAATTCCTTGTGCAGGAACCGGTCAAAACCGGTCAAGAGATAAAACCGGTCAAATCACTCAACTAGTCAAGCAATCCAACCGAACAAAAACATGACCGAACAAGAAAGACAAGATCGGTCAAAACAGAAGGCCAGAATCATTGAACAGTCGGTCAATCAGAAGCTATGGAAAAACCAGAAGTCATCCGGTTAACATAAACAACCGACCAGTATAAAAAGACACTTCGGGTATCTGTTGAGAATGATACCGAAGGAACAGACTTAGTATTGCCATATTCATACAAGTCTGAGGACAGTCTGCAGGCTGCAGAAGATCGTCCTACAAGATCTTTCCACTCCAGGATAAATCAGAAAGGCAATCTTCCAGGTGCAGGCAACTGCCCAACCGACAGTTGCCATATTGAGTAAAAAACAAACCTAGCCGGTTTGACCTACACACTGGAAGACTAGACCGCCAGGCCTGAAGACTAGACCGTCAGGTCTGAAGACTAGACCGTCAGGCCTGAAGACTAGACTGCCAGGTCTGAAGACTAGACCGCCAGGCCTGAAGACTAGACCGCCAGGCCTGAAGACTAGACCGCCAGGTCTGAAGACTAGACCGCCAAGTCTGAAGACCAGACCGCCAGGTCTGAATCACTAAACCTCTACTCAACCAATCAGATTCAAGGAAATGAAATGTGACCGTTGGCACATTTCACCTATAAAAGAAGGAGCTGAAGAGGAATAAATGCGGTTACAAGTTCTAAGAGTTTTCTACAGCCTAAGTCAAAAATCGTGTTCTATCTCTCTAAAGAGCCTAAGCGTTTATTTGAAGAGTAATTACAATTTCGGTTAAAATTGTACGGGTGTTATCGAGCAGAAAATAAGTCTCGATCGGATTGTGTTTGTGTATTACTTAGTGAATATCTTTCTCGCGGTTTCGAGAGGAAGGGGTGACGTAGGAGTTTCATCTCCGAACATCCATAAAATCTGTCTTGTTATTTACTTTCCGTCTGCTTTACATTCTAACCGATTTGCACTAACCTACTAATACCGCTCCAACCGATTCAACATCACCTAAACCGAATTACTAAGCTGCAAAACCGACCCAGCAATCTCCAAACCTGTCTTATTCAAATTCGGTTCTGCCTATCTTGTATGTGTGCTGCTTCAACCTGAAACAAACCACTTCCGCACTTGAACTCGGTTCAAGGGTTTGTGACAGTTTGTGTAGTATTGAAACTCCGGTATTAATCTCTAACCGGATTAATCACCACCCTTTGAGTGAGACGCGATAACCGGTCAACCCCGGTCCCCCAGCCACGACCTAGATCCTAACCATTGGTATCAGAGAAGAACACATATTAGTATTTCTTAATATCAACTACTTTCTAACCCAGATTATACGAACCACAATCATGAAAATATATAATAGGAAAATAACTAATCAAAATAAGTGCGTTTAAAATAAAACTAAACATACATAGTAATATTAACTTTGGAAAATTAACTAATGCCAAACCAAACAAAGTAATATTTTGTTAAAAAAAAAATACAGATAATAGACTACTCAAAATATAAAAAATCTGAGTTGTTAGAAATAGATTATGTTTTAGAGAGAAGAAGAATAAAAAAATATTATAAACTCTATGAAGAACTTATACCTGAAATATCAAACAGTTAAAAAAAATTATTGCACCGTGGGAGTATAAATCTAAACTCCGGTCAAAACTCATCCTAATCTAAACGTCTCTACTTTTATCCCCTATCAACTTAATAATTTTTTCAACCAAATTTTTCATCCAAACAAAAACATTTGGAAACAATTATTAATTAGGGTGACTTGGCCCGGGACGGACCCAGAATTTTGAACTGGGGTGGGCTTTAAAAAAAATTAGGGTGGACTTAAAATAATAACGATAAAATTTTTAAAAAAACAAATATATAAAAATAAAATTTTACAATTTTTTAATAATTAGAAAAAAAACAATAAATTATATTAATTTTTTTTAAAAGATTAAGGTTAATGTCATATTTCTACCGTAAAAAATTTTTTTTTTTTTTTCGGGGTGGGTTGAGCCCACCAGAACCCTTACATAGATTCGTCCCTGACTTGGCCTAGGTCCAGTCCATGCCAACTTTTTCAACCTTTTATATATTTATATATATATATATATATATATATATATATATATATATATATATATATATATATATATATATATTTTGTATTTGGTTTCGTAATTAATGTAATTACTAAAATATTTTTTTATTTAAAATTTTGAACAAATGTTTTAAAAAAATTATTTTTTATTTTTAAATAAGATTAGTTATTTTCATTTTTATATATAATTATATCTATAATGGGTTTATCTAGAAATATTTAGATAGAGAGTTAAGAGTTAAATTTGAGTTTGAATGATAAATAAATAAATAATAATTAATATGAACATTTTGTATTATGTTTGGTATTTACAATATTATATATATTTGGTTGAGAATTATAGTTATCTTTACAAATAATTTTTTAATTTAAATAAATGTATATGTATTTTTTTACTACTCTTTTTAGATAAATATATACAGGGGTGAAAAAATTACTAATATTATAGGTATATCGAAAATACCGTACCGCAATATATCGAAAATATCGATTTTTAAGTTATACCGAAAAAATGGTAAGGTATGATACCGATACCGATACCGATACCGAAATTATTGATACGGTAAAGGTATGAGATTTTTAAAATTTTGATATATACCGAAATACCGAAATAATATTTATAAATTAAAAATATAATATATATATATATATATATTTAATATTTGTAAGGAAAACAATTAAATAGATTTGATATTAATTTAATTATAAAAATATAATTTTTAAATAATATCAAAATATAATTATACTGAAATATTATAAGATGTGCAATCTCTACTTTACCTTATCGATGAGATTGAAAAAAGATCCAACCAAATTTCAATCTCAAAGAGGGGTGGAAAGGAAGTGAAATTTGGTATCCAATATTTCAATTATTGTTAAAGATATTTTTACAATCTCATTATTAATTGTTGTTACTGAGCCTCTTTTCAGCTTGGGTAAAATGATAGTAGATACTTTTAAGACTAGTTTGAGTCTTAAAATGTTGTAAACATTGATTTGCACAAATGATTGACTAAAAAGAAAAGAATTGAACTTATGCAAATATCTTAAAGGTGAAGATGAACTTGAATTGTTTAAGAAAATTGAAAAAAAAAAGAAAATTAAGAGTGATTTTTTTTTATTATTAATTAAGTCTAAACTAACTAATATTTATTATTAATATTATCTAACCTGAATTTGTATTATCAATTTATAAAACAAATTTGTATATATAAATATGATTAAAGATTCGTTCTAAATTTATTCTAACTTATGTTTATTCTTATTAACTCCAATTTTTTTTTATACTTTTTTTAATTTTTAACATTGGTTAGTTTTTACAAATTTTAAAACGAATATTTTAATTTATAATAAATATTTTTGTTTTGTTTTGTGTAACATTTATGTAGTAACTATAGTAAATTGATTTTTTTAAGTTAATACGTTTTTTAGGTATCAAAGGTATAATACTAATACCGTACCGAAATTAAGGTATACCAAAATCAAGATAAGATAAATGTATGCATTTTTGTATACCGAAATTAAGGTATACCGAAATCAAGGTATACCGAAATTAAAGTATACCGAAATCAAGGTATACCGAAATTAAGGTAAGGTAAATGTATGAATTTTTTGTATGCAAAAGTTTTAAGTAAAATATAAGGTATGGATAAAATATTAAGAAATATTGTACCGACCCATCCCTAAATATATATATAATTATTTAGAATTATTAGGGATAAGAGAAGATTAAAGATATTTCATTTAAATGATTATGTATATGTCACGACATAAACGGTCCGATTGAAGACCTAGCTAGTTCTTGAACAAAATTTACCTCAATAATATGTACTAGTAAAACAAATAAAATTATAACTAAAAAATATCCATTCTTATTATCTTCCTTAATTAATGGTATACAGATCCAAATAATTATAAAATTTAATTGTTAAATATAAATGAAATATCCTGCATGTTTTCTTTACAGTGTTAGAATAAAATATAATATAATATAATATATTTCGTAAATATATTTATTAATAACAATTCCTAATTAAGTATGTGTATATATATATATAATTAGTTAGAGTTATGCAAGAAAAAAATACTATATTTAATTTATGGCATCAAAGCTTAAGGAAAACAGCCACTAGCTTCATCAATCCATGCATGCAATTGGTTTCTCCCATCTTTTCTTTAGATCTATTTCAATCATATGACAAAAATCCAAAATTGATGATTAGGAATTTGCACTTCAATCAATTATCCCTTCATCTGAAAGTTTTCTCGAACCAAATTAATAGTATCTAGACTAGAGGGAAATCAATCCATTGTCCATTTTGATGAAACAGGACTCATTGAGGCATTTCACTTTTTTTTAAAGTTCTTATAATTGTTGACTAATAAATTTCCATGCAGCTTTTGCTATCAATTGAACTTCCTCTCTTTCTTGATTCATCCATATTCAATTCTCTTTTCCTCTTTGAATCTAAAACTACATTACCATTATTCACCTTTTTCTAATTTAACTATCTCACCCTTATTTTCAAGTATTACAGGTTTCAAATCCATTGTATCTAGCTATACAAAGAATTGTTTTTAATAACATATAGAATCAGTTTTGTATAACAAAAAGAAATTGAATCAAACAAGTGGAAATCGTAAGACTTGAAACAAGAAACCAGTTCATTAGTACTCAAATGAAATAGAAATTATATCAGGTTAGCAAGAGGAAAAGCATACCAAATACATCGATTATTACTATCAATTAAATTATGTATTGATTATCATCTTGTTAGTTATATCTACATGATATGTAGGAGTAGATTTACATAATCAAATTGATCCAGAAGTTTAAGAGAGTTTACAATATCTGCTTGTCATCATAGAATAAAGCAAGGTATAAATGATGATACAAATTTCAGTTTTAAATCAAAATCAAGTGATAGCCAAGATTATTAATTGCCTATAGAAGATTATAAACATAATGTCCAATTTCAAAGTTATAACCGATTCAATTGATTATAGAACTGAAAAAAAAAATTGAAGATCGGAATAGCCTAGAAAATGAAGATGCGCACCTCTGTGAGCTACGATTTCGTGATATATACTTTCGCTACGACGAATCAAGTAAGTTGATGCATCTGAAAGAAGATTGAGAGGAGAGATAGCAAACTAATGTAAGCTAGTATTAACCTATTTTATAGGTTAGAATTGTAGAACATGTGAAGTGTGATTGATTTCTCAACATCTTCCTTATCACATTCTACACCAGCATCCCCTTGTTTCTATTTCTCCTCTATCTAAAAAAATGCCTCTGATTGAGTGGTGTAAGGAGCATTTCTATATCGATTTCAATGAAGAATGAAGTGAATTATCTGATTGGAACAAAATTGTAAAGTCTTTCAAAACAAATATTGACATATTCTCTTTATTAAGTTCATAAATTACTTATATACATTTTTTAATATTTTTACCTTAGCTCACAAACCAATTAACACTGAACAAGGACCTCTCAAAGAGGATATCAATATTTTCTTATCGCTAGGATAGAACAAATGATATTTCTCCTCAATCTAAAAATTTGATAATTCATTCAACAATCATTTGATTTATTAAGGAATATCAGGAACTAGTAACAATTGAGCATAAACCTCATCCATGGTCGTCTCTGCCTCTGGTAGGAAATTAAGTAATAGATTAAAAAACGAAATGAAATAACATAATAAAAATTAAGGGTTATTATTATATTATTTAGGGTTTGTGCGGAATTTTTTTACGGCGAATATTATTTACCGAATTTTGGATCCCAATATTATTGATGTGTTTTGGGACGACAATAATAAAATATATTATATATAAATTAATTTTCTATAAATATTTATTAAATTAATTAAAGTTAACTTTATATATATAAATTATTTAATTTAATTTATTTTTATTATTTAAGTAAGAATTTATTTTATTTACTTATAAACTTTTTTATTTATTTATTATTTTTTGAAAAAGGTCCATTTATATTAAAAATGGGAAAAAATCGTTTAAGAAAAAACTACCAATCATGACAGAAAATAAAAATAATTTTTTTCTAAAAAAAATAATACTTAATAAGTTATCGAGCTCGTAAATCATCGAAAAGAACAATTAACCCCGACAGACTCTACTGACTTTTTTAACGAATCTCAGAAATTATCATAATAATAGTATTATGAATAATACAATCGGACGACTAAGATCATTGAAAGTTCGACGATTTCTCTAAAAAACAGATAGTCCACCAAAGAATAATTGAGATGGTAACCCAAATAAGTAAGTTTGTCATATCATCCACATCATTCCAAACTTCTCAACAACTCCTTAAAGACTCGGACATCACCCAATGAATCTCAGTATACTCCAAAAAACGCTCTAAATAATATTACCGCTCGACAATAAAGAAGTAAATGAGTTACCGATTCAACATTTTCTTGACATATACGACTGGTCATAATAAAATATTTTTTCATGCATATATTATCGGTTAAAATTAGTTATATATTTAATTTATAACTATATTACATATATCCACGACATTTTTTTTGTTATTTTGATATTAAATATTTTTTTATTTATAAATTAATTATATATACATAATTTATTAAATTAATTAGAATATATATAAAAATAATTTAAAATAATTATATTTAATTATATTATTATTTAAGAGAGATTTTATCTTTATATTATTATTTAAGAGAGATTTTATCTTTATATTATTTATATATATATATATATATATAAACTAATTAATTATATATTTAATTTATAAATATATTAGATACACGTAAGGTAATATTAAATATTTTATTTTATTTATAAATTAATTATATATATATATATAATTTATTGAATTAATTAGACTAAATAATTTAAAATAATTATATTTTATATATACATAATTTATTAAATTAATTAGAATATATATAAAAATAATTTAAAATAATTATATATATATATATAAATATATATATATATATATATATATATATATATATATATATATATATATATATATATATATATATATATATATATATATCTTAGGATTTTATATGTGAATAATTGTTTGGTTTTGCGACCAAGTTATGATGAAAAATATGTAGAAACTAACCTGTAACATAACGTTGAAATTTTTTATTTTTCATGATAGATATTTCTAACTTTAAAACCTTCAACGTTAAATATTATTCGTCGGAAATTTTATAGTATGAATTAATTTACGAATTTTGTGACGTAAATTTATCTTTTAGTTTAGTGACGAATAATTCCTTGATTGACAAGGAAGTTTTATTCCTTGATTAATATTTACGACACTTATATTTTCCGTGAATTAAACTGTTGCAATATCCTTCCCTATTTTCTAAGTTATTTATGTGTAGTTAATTATTTAACACTAATCAAGTTTTTTTTAAGTGTAAATAAAATCTGAATAGACAATAGGATGAATATTGTCAATTTTATATATCTTTTAATTCTGGTTGAAATAAATAACTATTTAATATATATATTAGTTGGTTAGGTATATTTAATAAATTGGAATCAGTCAAATAGTTTGTAAGCTAACTTTATTTATATAAAATTTGGAGTCCATAAAATTATACTGACGTCCAACGATTAACTACAACAAATTTCATTTTGAGCATCAACATATATGATTCTACTAGAGTTAAGCCAGGCCAAAAATATATATGTATTCAAATCTAATATAATAGTTAGGAATGACAACCGGTATTTTATCTGACGGGTAGTGAAGTAATTATCTTTGAACTTAATTTTCATTTCACTTCACTACACGAACCCGACAACCCGACAAGTATTTCTACATCTATCTCATCCCCGATTAGTCGGAATCCGATTTTGACAGGTATCTCATTACTCGATTAAAAAACTTATAAGATTATAAAGATAAAAAAGAAGAAACACAACTTTCATAAATAATTTTAAAATTAATAATGTCGAAATATTAAAATTAAAAATAAAAACATTACTTACCTAAATACTCATCTTTGTAGATTTTGAAAAAGATGAACTAGAGTGTAGAACAATATAATGAAAATTGAAAAATAAAAATAGAGATTGAACATGAAGAACGATAAGAGAGAAATAATATTTTGTTATCTATATATATATAATGATGCTTAATTTTTAAAGTCTCCATATTGCCGGGTTGAGAGTTGTGGTTAATTTGGATATATATGTGAGAGTAAATATATATTCGGATTGGATTGTGTGTTGACCCGCCAAAAACTTAAAACAGTTAAAAATGAAATTAAAAATGCTATAGGTATATTTCGAACTTGTAACCTAACAAAAACAAGTACAACCTTTTAACCAACTAGACTAATAAAACTTTATGTTTTAAATTCAATACCAAATTTGATGAACGCGGGACGTTTTAACAATATAAGTTCAACTTTTTAAAGAACTAATCTATATATATAATGATGCTTAATTTTCAAAGTGTCCCGAATGTCAGGTCGATAGCTATGGTTAATTTGGATATATATGTGAGAGTAAATTAAAAATGCTATCACATTTTAAACGTATTTTTTTCCGATTTTTATATCATTACTCGTGAAAATGAACGGACTACATGCTAGTTAAAATAAAAGTTGAAGTTAAAAATTTATGTAAATAAATATTTTGTTGAGAATATAAAAAATTTAAAGTTGGAGTATATTATATTTATGACCATGTTTGGAATGAAGTGTGTATATGACAAAATTAAATGATGTATTTATGATATATTTTTAATGATTAAGCATTTGTAAAGTTACGTATTAAATTTTAATATTAATATAGTCGTATATCGGGTTTCACATACTCTCAATGCCCGACCCGAACCTGATTTAAAATACCCGGACCTAACTATTGAGTACCCACATGATATTGGACATACATGTACTCATTATCATCTCTAATAATGGTTTTAAACTAAATATCGGACTTTATTAGTTTTTATTGTTTTTTTAATAAAGTTAAAATCAAGATTTTAATACCTATATTTATTTATATAAAATATTATACTATTCTAAAAATGTTTTAATGTAATTGTAAAATTTTCGTCGATTGGCATGGAAATATAAAAATGAATGTTAACCACGAAAATTAGAACTCAACTCGTAAACTTCATATAATTCATTGTTAATAAATAAAAGAGGACATTTAATGATTTTGTCGGTTAAAAAGAGAAAATATATAAATTCTAAGTCTTCAAAATTTATAATCTCCAAAATCTTTAAGTCTATAAGTATTACAAATAACCAAAATGTTCTCCTAAAATCTTCATATTTTCAAACAAAATTTGACTTACATAAAAAAAATCTATAAAAACAAATAATAAAATAACAAAATTTTAACTGAAAAGTAATATTAAGATTAACAATTTAACATTACTGTGTTGGAAAGATCTCAAGTTTTGATAAAAAAGAATTTGGAAGATTACTTTGTGACAAGAGTGCAAATTAAGTCAGATAAACACAACCGCGGTCTTACCCATAAAACACAATGAAACGTTACACATAAAACTGATCATTAAAAAAAGTATACACCTTGAAGTTTTTATTACTGATGTGCACCCTACCTATGCCCAAATAACATCACACCCCGCATATGCACAAATAACATCGACATTCGGGTGTAGCAGATAGCATCGGTCTTAGGTGCACGACAAGTTGAAATTCTCGGTTATAGGTGAGCAGCATCGGTCCTCAGCTCATCGGGTGCAGCAGATATCATTGGTCTTAGGTGCACAACAAGTTCAGATTCTTGGTTGTAGGTGAGTAGTGTTGGGTTTTGCAACAACAAAACTATGAATCTTCTTAGAAATCAAACCAGTAACAAATTAGTTTCCAAATCGTCTATGACGAACAACAGATTTACCAAGAACTGAAATAGCACAAAACAATAAACGACAACACAATATACGTGGTTCGGTCAAAATCGACCTACGTCCACGGGAGGGATAAGTTTCACTAAATCAAACAAATGTCAATAGTAGAAACTTACATGTCCTGCTCTCAAATGAAAGAAGTGATTACACTAGGAATGATTGGACTACTCCACAATCAAAAGCTCCCCCAATTTTTTTCTCTAGATTAGCCAAAGAACAAGAAGAATAAGGAAACCAGAAAACCCTAGAACTGTAATTCACTCTCTCTCAACTTACTGTATGTTATGAGAAAATATTCATAACAGAAAACCCTGACCCGTTTACTCGGAATTTAAAAAAACCCGCTTGCAATGGCAAGGAACACCTCAACAATTCTCCCCCTTCCGAGTCATGGGAGAATGTTGTTATAAACATTCATCATCGTGACGCTTCTGCCAGAACTATTCCGGCTTTGGCACAACATATCTCATGCTTGCCTCTTGGCAAGCCCTTTGTCATCATATTTGACCCGTTCTCATCTGTATGCACTTTCTCCAAGAATAACTCCTTCTTCTCGAGCACTTCACGGATCTAATGGTACCTTCTTTGGATGTGTTTTGAACGTGAATGGAAACTTGGATTCTTGCTCACATGTATAGCACTTTGTGAGTCACTAAACACCACAAACCTGTCTTGTGCAATGCTTATTTCTTTCAACAATTCTTTCATCCATCTCATTTTCTTACAACATTCAGTAATGACAATATATTTAGCTTCTGTAGTAGACAAAGCATCGGTCGTCGGCTAATCGGATGCAGCAAACGTCAGTTCAGCCTTGAACAGCAGCAAGTGCAGGTTCTCGGTCGTAGGTGAGAAACATCGGTCCTCGGTTCATCGGGTGCAGCAGACGTCGGTCTCAACGTCATCAACAACAGATGCAGGTTTTCAGTCCTAGGTTAGACACGGGTGCAGGAAATGTATCCGGTAGTAGGTCTATTTTTCCGTTCCTATGGTTAGTTGTGGGTGCAAAAACATGACCATCAATAAGTCTGTTCTCTCGGTCCTCCCTCTTTGGGTGCAAATTCTAGCCCAAAGTATCTAAATATAATACAAAATATAAAAAAATCCTAAGGGATGTCTAAAGGCCGGATGTGACGAAAAGTTAGCCTAGGGCTAAGTCCTCGTTTGTCGGTCTTAAGCTTTAGGAAAACTAGCCCAGACGCATAACTATGCTATATTCCTCGGTCTTGTGCGCACAACAACATCCAGAAGCGTTGGAAACATCGGGAATGTGTCGGTCTTCACGTGTAAAGGAGCTCCTCGGTCGGCTTACATCTGCACGCGCTCCAAGTTTGCGCTTTTCTCGGTCGGAGGCTCTTCCAGTGCGCTCCAGGGTGTGCTGCCTCGGTCGAATACGTCACTAATCAGCAGAAGGTCCTTTATTGTTCAGGTTTTCGACTTAATCCTAATCTAACTAACTCTTGGAATCCAAATTGATCCCAAATTACACAAAACCTTCCAGAATAGTTATTAACATATAGATAAACACCTATATAAACAAAAACTCTTAGGGTGTGTTTGATAACCTTGGAATTGGCATTGAATTGGAATTAGAGGGTCTAAATCCAATTCTTATGTTTGTTATACACTTTAATATTAAGAATTGGAATTGGAATTAGAATTCCAATGGAATTCAATATAGTGTAATTTGATAGTTCTCAATTCCAATATTTTTAGGTCGGAATTGTAATTCCAAATTAACACGTTTTTCATATTTTTGACATGTTTAACACGTTTTTTACACATTAAACACGTTTAACACGTTTTCCACACGTTTAACATATTTTCATATTTTGGCACGTTTTACACGTTTTTGACACATTTAACACGTTTTTTTACGTAATTAACACGTTTAACACGTTTTTGACACGTTTAACATGATTTTCATATTTTTAACACGTTTAACACGTTTTTGACATGTTTAACACGTTTTTGGCACGTTTAACACGTTTTTGACACGTTTGACACGTTTTGACACATTTAAAACGTTTTTCACATCCTTGACACGTTTAACACGTTTTTGACACATTTAACACGTTTTTTACGTCCTTGACACGTTTAACACGTCCTTGACACATTTAACACATCCTTGACACTATGGATGGCAATTTAAAACCGCCCCGCGAAAACCGAACCGAATTGCCCCGTTTGGGACGGTTTTTCCCCGAAACCGAACGAGGATGGGGCGGGGATGGTATTTGTGTCCCCCGCCCCGACCCGCCCCGATTTCACCCCGTTTTCACCCCGATTCTGCCCCGAATATCATAAACATAATTAAATATATTAAATCATCAATATATTTATTTATTTACTATATTTTATAAGAGTATTAAAATTATTTCTTTGTCATAATATAAAATTTTAATATATTACAATATATATTATATTAAAAAATTGGTTTATATAATTTTATTGTATAATATTTATTTATTTTTTTAAAATAAAAATTATTAACGGTGCCCCGCGGGATTCCCTGAAACCGAAAAAAACCGAACGGGACGGGGATGGTATTAAAAAAATCCCCGAAATTAAAACGGGGCGGGGATGGTAATTGCATTCCCCGCCCCGAACCGCCCCATTGCCATCCCTACTTGACACGTTTTATATGATTTTCACGTTTTTAACACGTTTAACACGTTTTTGACACGTTTAACACGTTTTTGGCACGTTTAACACGTTTTTGGCATGTTTAACACGTTTTTGACACGTTTAACACGTTTTGACACATTTAACATGTTTTTCACGTCCTTGACATGTTTAACACGTTTTTAACACATTTAACACGTTTTTCACGTCCTTGATACGTTTAACACGTCCTTGACACGTTTATCACGTTTTGACACGTTTAACATGTTTTTGGCACGTTTAACACGTTTTGACACACTTAACGCGTTTTTCATGTCCTTAACACGTTTAACACATTTTTGACACATTTAACACATTTTTGACACATTTAACACATTTTTCACGTCCTTGACCCGTTTAACACATTTTTTACGTTTTGGCACGTTTAATAAGTTTTTCACTTATTTGACACGTTTAACACATTTTTATACGTTTAACACGTGTTTATGTTTTTGACATGTTTAACACGTTTTAAACCTATCAAAACCTGTAAAAAAACATGTTAAACATATTAAAAATGTCAAAAACGTGTTAAATGTACCAAAAACGTGAAAAACGTATTAAAAATGTGAATAATGTGTTAAAACGTGAATAATGTGTTAAAACGTGTGAATAACATGTGAAAACGTGTTAAACTTCCCAAAACGTGAAAACATATTAAACGTGTCAAAAATGTGTAAAACGTGTGGAAAACGTGTTAGACATGCCAAAAATGTGTTTAACGTGCCAAAAACGTGAAAAACATGTTAAATGTGTGAAAAATGTGTTAAATGTGAAAAACGTGTGAAAACGTATGAAAAACGTGTTAAATGTGCCAAAACATGAAAAAACGTGTTAAACGTATCAAAAATGTGTAAAACGTGTTAGACATGCCAAAAACGTGTTAAACGTGTGAAAAACGTGAAAAACATGTTAAACATGTGAAAAACATATTAAGTATGTTAAAAACGTGCCAAAACGTGAAAACCATGTTAAACATGTTAGGTTGTGTGAAAAACGTGAAAAACATGTGAAAACGTGAAAAACATGTTGAACTTGTTAAAACGTGTGAAAAACGTGAACAACGTGTGAAAAAACATGTTAAACTTGTTAAAATGTGTGAGAAACGTGAAAAACGTGTGAAAACGTGAAAACGTGTTAAAACGTGTGTAAAACGTGAAAAACGTGTAAAAAACATGAAAAATGTGTTAAAATGTGTGAAAACGTGAAAAACATGTGAAAACGTGTTAAACGTGAAAAACGTGTGAATATGTGTGAAAAACGTGTTAAATGTGCCAAAATGTGAAAAAAACGTGTTAAACGTGTCAAAAATGTGTAAAACGTGTTAGACATGCCAAAAACGTGTTAAACGTGTGAAAACGTGAAAAACATGTTAAACGTGTGAAAAACGTATTTAACATGTTAAAAACGTGCCAAAAACGTGAAAAACGTGTTAAACTTGTTGAAACGTGTGAAAAACATGTTAAACGTATTAAAAATGTCAAAAACGTGTTAAGCATACCAAAAACGTGAAAAACAAGTTAAACATGTGAAAATGTGTTTTAAGTGTGAAAATGTGTTAAAAATGTCAAAAACGTGTTTGAACATGCTAAAAACGTGTAAAAATGTGTTAAACATGTCAAAAACGTGTTAAAAATGTCAAAAACGTATTAAACGTGCCAAAAACGTGAAAACATATTTAAAAAGTTAATATTTTGAACCGATATTTTATTTTACAAACATAGGAATTAGAATTGAATTACATTTCTATCATTTTCCCAAACATAGGAATTGGAATTGAATTACAATTCTATAATTTTTCCAAACATAGGAATTGAATTGTAATTCAATGCCAATTCTATGAGAATTGGAATTAGAATTCCAATGCCAATTCCAATTTCAATTCCCCCTAATCAAACACACCCTTAGATCTAATCATTCATAAAATATATTAAAAAATAAAACTGTATAAAGGAGGCATATTGTTTATTTTTATTTTTAAGATTCTTAAAAAGATTCTTAGTCAAGGGTTTGTATTTTAACATTAAACCGTAATCTTCCCAAACCAAAGCATTCAAAACGTGTATTAAACGCATTTAGCTCAAGGAGATCCAACTTCAAATCAAGAAACATGTTCTTGACCGAAATCTTTCAAATGGCCAATTTTTGGGCCGAAATTTAGTTTTAGAAAAGTTTTTGGTCAAAACCTTTTTTTACATTGAACTTTTTGTTTGTTATTTTTTGTTAGATTTTATTTTGTTTATATGTTATGTTAAGTTATGTTATTTATATATTTATAAAGCAAGGATGCAAAAATTGAAACCAAATACAAAAGAATTTAAAGGCATGCAAAGAGTGTTGAATGGAATAGACAAATGAACATTAAAATAAAGAATGCAAAGAAGGGATAAAAGGAGCTTACAAAGGGCTGCTCCTTTGTTGTAAGGTGTAGATAACCGAAATCATAAACAAGAGATTTCAGACACAACCACACTAGTTAGTGCTCTTGTTTAGGTTTTAAAAATGGACAGATTTGGTGCAATGTTGTGGAAAGAAATTGGAGCCTATAGGCACTTGGAGGTGAAAAAATTATGTTATTTCCAAGATGCTAAAGCTTGTATTTATAGGTAACTAATGAGAAATCCTTTCATTTAACACATTTTGGAAAAAAATAATGTTTTTTTTATTTAATCAAATGGCCAAATCTCAAGGATCATGACAAGTTTTAAGGAATTGATTTTTAATTAAAAATGACCAAGTTATTTTCAAACTCACGTTGAGAATGGCCTTCTAGGTTCTTCAACCACCTTCTAGGCCTTGGACTTGAGATTGGTCTTGAAAAATAAAACCAAGATTCTAAAATTGTCCATTTCTCTATGGATTTTGATTTATCTTCATAGATCTAGAACTTTCTTAATAGTTCTTGAATCTTAATTTTCTTTTAATTATGCTCTTTAAAAAATCCTACAAAATCATTGTTAAATAAATAAAAACAAATTACCAAAGAGAAAATAAAAATAATCCTATTTAATCCTACTCTAAAGAATAAAAAATAACAAACAAATTATTATTTAAAACAATTAATTTAATCTAATTAATGAAAATAAAATAATAAAAAAAATATACTTAACAAAATACTTTTTTAAACTTTATAAAAATGTTAATATATATATATATATATATATATATATATATAATATTGTATTTTTATATATTTTATATTTTATAAATACTAAGTAATTAATTAAATAATATTTTAAGTATATAATAACTTTCTAAGTGTTATAACTTAGACAAATTACGACCTTAACTTATTAAAATTCAAAATCAACTTTTCTTGAAAATTAAATTATTTTTAAGATAGTTTTTTATAAACTAATAACATTGGGGTGAAAAATGAGTGTCAATAATATTATTTATTTAAAATATATTATTTTTCTCATATGAAATTTTACAATGTAGAGAAAATTCAGCTTACTTTCTGGGACAATGCAGCAACAAGTTTTGATTTACCTAATTATGATGACTAAATATTATAACTGTGATAGCTACATGTTTTTTGGTCCAAGATTATAACGAGTTGCTCTGCATTCTAAGTTTAAGTTTATTCATATTTTTTTCTTAATTATGTATCTCACAAAATTTCTGCGGTTTGTAAAGTGAGTTTGTATTTTCTTCAACTTCAGCACTAAAATTTACTAATTAATAAAAAGATTGGTTTAAGCGTTTAGAAAATGTTAAAATATATACATATATTTTTGTATATTTTTGGTAAGAAGGTATCTCAAAATGGAAAGATTTTATTGTGAGATGTGCATTAAGTTTTTTTAATGAACCAACTCCGAGATATGTGACTAATTGTCGTGTCTATATATCAATTAAAAGTATCGCATGTTATGTTGTGTGTGATGTATGTGTTTGTTATTTTATAAATTAGGTTTAAAGTTAGATTTGAGGTGGATAAATCAGCTAAGATTGCTATGTTTGTGGTATTCTATCGAAGTATGGAACAAATTCTAGACATATAAGCATTATTTAATCATTTAGGTTTTTCTGAACCATTCAGACGAATACATGTTCTCCGTACAAATATCCTCAATAGCTGCACAAAAGATATATTTTTCAAATAAAGTTGATTGCATACAATTTTAAGCACAACTCACCTAACTTTACAAAATTTTCAAAACCTAATGTCAAAATATTTTATAGTTATAATTTCAATTATATTGTATAATTGTGTTTTATTTCATAATTTTTTTTTTTCATTTTGATAGTCAATTCACAAAGTCACTATAGATACCACAAGTTCATTTAATTACATAGAATAACTATTTAAAGAATATTTAAATTTGTAATATTTTGATCTTAATGATATTAGTTCTTTAAGGTTATCATGAGAAATGATGTCAAACTCATTCAACTCGTAAACTTGTATGATTCAACTCAAAGAAAATAAGTAACAAATTGTAATAACTCGTTAGAGTGTAAAATCAGTATTCACTCGCGAGTTGAATTGATCGACTCGCTAAAATCGTCGAAATAAAATATATCGTACCGTGTTGATGAAAGGGAAGAAAACATGAGTTGTATTTTTACCGTTGTCCCTTCCACTCTCTTTAAATTCCTCTTATTCTTTCCATCCTTTTTTTTTGTCTTTCAAGTAGATTGAGATAGAAAAATAGATATAGATTGAAATAGAAAGATGGATAGAAGGTTGACAAAAGAAATTTAGAGATTTTGAGAGAATAAGAAAGATGGAGATACGATCGAGATCAAGATGTACGTGGGGATGAGTTAGAGTTTTTTAATATTTTATATTTATATTTGATTGTGATTAGGGATAGAAAGATATATATATTATAAAATAAGTTGATTAGTTATATTTTAGTTTGTATTAATATATATATTAATATATATATATATATATATATATTAATATATATATATATATATATATATATATATTATGAGTAATGATAAGTCCGCAAAAATAGAATATTCCTTTTAAACACCTTATATTCTTTCTCCTTTTACTAATTATTTTTTTTCAACTTCTACCATTCTACCGATTAATTTATCCCATTATCACGATTAATTACTCAACACTTTACAAAAACTCTCACATTATATATTTTAATAATATATTTAAATAAAACATAATGTGTTGTATTTATTAATTAATTTCTTTTTTCATTAAACTCTAATCTCTAATCTCTAAATTCTAAACTCTAAACTCTAAACCCTAATTAATATCATTATTTAGTTGAATTATGAATTTATCTCTTTTATTTTTTATACTTTTATGACTTTTTAATTCTTTTATTTATCAAATAATTTATATTTATTCTTTATGCCCTCTTTTTTCTTTTTCTCATTATTTTTTTGTATTGACTTATTAATATTTTTTAGTTTTATTATTTATAAATGTTTATCTAATATTTCTATTCTCACGGTTAATTATTTTCTCTCCACAATTACAATTGGTGACTAATTATTAATAAATTAATTTTTTTTCATTCATTTCTTTGATAAATTCATAATTTAAAACTAGGGTTTAGGATTTATAGTTTAGAGTTTAGGGTTTAAATAAATTAATTAGTGAGATAAATTAATTAATTAATTAGTAGAAGAGGTAGAGAGAGAAATTAATTAATAAAAGGAGAGAGAATGTTCTGTGTTTAAATAGAATATTATATTTTCGCGTGTTTAAATAGAATATTATATTTTCGCGGCCACAGATTCGCGTTCCCTATCATTACTCATATATTATATGGTTCTTTTTTTTTCTAAATATTTTTTTTATAATTAATATACTTTGAGAGTAGATTTTACGATTCGATTTTAATTTACGTAAACTATCAATTTTAAAAGTTTTGATAATGATTTAATCCAATACGATAACTATAATTAATGAACGATAACAAATTTAAAATTGCTAACCAAATAAAGAAGGGTAGACGCTACATAGTTGCTTTTCCTCATTTTGTTCAACAATCCTACATGAAAATTGAAGGATATATTTTTTCAAAATTTTTGGTAGTTCTTAAATTTTATATGTCATTGTGTTTTTTGTTTGTTTTCTATACATTCTACATACTTAAATACATTTTATACTTCAATGTTATATGTTATTGTCTTTAGTTGTGCAACACTAATTTTATTAATATAACGTGAGTTTATTAAATACAGAATAACAACAAAACAAAAGAAATGACCACACCTCCTCCACTGCATGATTTAGGGAGGTTCCGCAGTTTCCCGTGAAAATACCCTTCCATAACCAAAAGAATTACAAAATATTCACTTATAGATCTATTTCAAAATAAAAAATAATATAACTTTTCACTACTTACGTACCGAGACATAATTTTTGAATTCCTTGCCATAAGCTTCAATGTTGACGCTGATGGGCTGGTGTGCGACAACTTTCTTTAAACTATTTTCGTCGTAGGGTGGTACTCTTTCCCAACCGTCTATGCTCACCACCTTTGATTTCATCTGCAATCAATCAACCAAATGGTTAGCTAGCTAGACAGACTTATAAAAATTAACAAGCCCCAAAGTCAAGCTCATGAGAACCTTAGTGGCATTGCAGGTGCCTTTGGCTTCTCGATAAGGATAATCTTTTTCCGTGTCTATACCACCATTGCGAATAATGAATTGGAATGCAGTAGGAATGTACCCGGCTAAGCAGCCTAGTGTCACGGCCCATTAGAGTCACGACCCAATTCTGGGGGATGTCGAGGCTCATTAAAGTCTTGGCCTGATAGTGCGCTAATCTTCCTAGCTAAGGAGAGGCCCAGTTACCTACGTGGGCCCAGCGAATCTTCTAATCAAGGAAGAGATTGGAAGATAATTTAATTAAGGAAGGGATTGGAAGATATATTCTAATCAAGGAAAGGATTATAATATATATTCTAATTAAGGAAGAGATTACAAGAGATATTCTAAATTAGGTAGGGATATTCTTGCTATGGAAGGAATATCCTAAATTAGTGTAATTAAATTGTAATTAGACGTAATTCCTAATTTAATACGTGTAAGTCCTATAAATACCCTGAAGGTATTCCATTGTAATTATCAAGCATTCTTTCAATATATTCATATTCTCAAGAGTTTTCTCTCTCTAAGTTCTTTCTTGCGTTTGAGTTCTTCTTGCATTGTGTTTAGAAAGGCTTTCTAAGCTAGAATCAGGGTCGATTTAGCTTAGTGCCGCACGGGTCGAATTTTAGCCCGTGACAAGTGGTATCAGAGCAAGGTTGTATTTCCGCATTCAAGCTGCAAGAAATGGATTCACGAACTACCGTCACTAAGGTTCCGACCGGCCAACATAAGGACAAGGGATCCAAGAGGGATAAGTCCGTCGAGAGAGGTGCTGCCATGGAAGCGCGGGTGACCCGGCTTGAAGAAGGCATGAGCGATCACCAAGAAGCTCTCGAAGTGTTTAGCGCGGTGTCCGAGAAGGTGACGATGTTGGACGATGGTGCTGAAAAGTTGGAGAATGAGTTAATGGGGATCATTAACGGTTCGAATCGTAGCATTCGTGACGAAGTGCTAGGATTGGTTCGAGGGGAGGTTAATGACATCTGCCAGAAGGTGCTTGATCCAATCCGGGGAGAAGTCCATGCGATGGTCGAGACTCTCAAGAGGGAGATCTTGGAGAGGCTAGAATCGATGGAAAGACGGATTGCGAGGAATGGAGGGGAACATAGAGGTGCGACACCTCAACAGATGGATGTTCCTAAGCCAACTCCATTCAAAGGATCGAGGAGTGCAAGGGAAGTGGACGACTTCCTTTGGAACATGGAGAGGTACTTTCGAGCATCAAGCATACTTGATGATCGTGACAAGTTGGAGACGGCACCTTTCTTCCTACAAGAGATGACGTTGCTGTGGTGGAGGAGGCGAGAAGGAGATATTGAACGAGGGACCTTGAGGATGGAAACGTGGGAAGACTTCAAGACCGAGTTCAAACGCCAATTCTTCCCAGAGAATGCCGAGTACGAGGCAAGGAAAAGGTTGAGTCAACTTGTGCACAAAGGAACCATCAAGGAGTATGTGAAGGAATTCCAGGAGTTGATGCTCGAGTTACCTAGTCTAACGGAACAGGAGACACTGTTCGCGTTTGTTAATGGCCTCAAGACTTGGGCACAGTTGGAGCTGCAAAGGGCCAAAGTGCGGGACGTTTCCGAGGCAATAGCGGTTGCAGAAAGACTGATAGAGCTCAAAGTGTCTGTGGACAGGCCTAAGTTCATCAGGGATGATGGGGAAGAAGGTGGGGGAGACTGCCCACAGGACCAGGAGAAATATGGGGGAGACCGTTCATCTAAGAAGGGGCATGCACATAAAAACTCAGGGAGGCAAGCCGACGAGTCGGAGAAGCCAAGAGCCTGTTATATTTGTGGTGCCCATAATCACATAAAGTTTATGTGCCCGTTTAAGGGGGAAAAGGTTGCAGCAGTTAAAGGAACTGAGTCCTCTGATGAGGAAGAAGAGACTCAAATAGGATCCTTAAGACTGCTCAATGCCGTGAAGACTAGTGTTGCGAAGCCGGACAAGGGAACAAGGAGGGGCTCTTTGTTTGTGGAAGCTTGGATCGGGGGAAAGCGCATCAAGGCACTAGTAGACACAGGGGCTACGCACAACTTCATGCGGGAAGGAGTAGCCAAGGTGTTGGGTCTGCGGATCAGCCCAACAAGAGGGACGGTGAAGTCCTTCGATGTAGCCAAGCCGGTAAATGGGGAGGCTAGGAGAGTGCACACCAGGATCGGAGGCTGGAATGGGACAGTCTCATTTACTTTGGTCCCAATGGAAGACTACGACGTAGTGTTGGGACTCGAATGGTGCGATCAGGTACGCGCTTGCATAATGCCTTATTCCGATTCCTTAATCATTTTGAATCACGGGAAGACTAGCGTGATTCCAATAAGGAGAGAATCAGAGGGAATAAGCAGGTTCTCGGCGATGCGATTCGTTCGAGGTCGCAAATGTGGTAAAGAGATATTTGCCACTTTTGCCAAGATGGATGATGGGGACGGGTCCAAGGGAAAAGAAGAAGTACCCGAGGAAGTCCAGATAGCGTGTGTCGAAGCCTTCGAGGGGCTCAAGGCCAAAGACAACACACAACCATCAGATCCACAAGGTTTGGCCACAGGCAACGTGGGCCAAAGTCAGTCTGCCTTCACTCACACCAAGTCCGTGGGAAAGGAAGCAGGTCGTGCTCAGGCATATTCAGAGGGAGACACTAAGAATATGAAGAGAGGGGCAGATCTGAGAGGGTGTGCAGTTACGAAAGGGGACGATGGAAAGGGGGAAGTGTCCCCCGCAATTGTTGAAGTTTATGCGGTCTGTGTGCTCAAGGGGCTTGTGCGCAGATTCAAGGGACCATGTTCAATCAAGAGATGTGTGGGAAACGTCTTATATCGGTTAAGGTTGGCGACCATAAGTGCACCCAATGCCGTGACGTGCAAAGGGGGAGGAAGAGCGCTCATGGGACGCCAGAAAGAAGATCACCATACACCGGTCTAGGGTCGTGCCGAGGACGGCCACGACTTAGGTGGGGGAGTATGTCACGTCCCATTTTTATGGGGTGCAAACATCGAGCCACGAGGTGTACTTCCATGATATTCCAGAATGCAAGTCTATGTAATCTGTGCTCAAGGGGCTTGTGCACAGATACGAGGGACCGTGTGGGGAATGTTTCAAGGAAGAGGTTGAAGAGTATCATGCCAAGGTCGAACCGAGGACGGCCACGACTAAGGTGGGGGAGTATGTCACGGCCCATTAGAGTCACGACCCAATTCTGGGGGATGTCGAGGCTCATTAAAGTCTTGGCCTGATAGTGCGCTAATCTTCCTAGCTAAGGAGAGGCCCAGTTACCTACGTGGGCCCAGCGAATCTTCTAATCAAGGAAGAGATTGGAAGATAATCTAATTAAGGAAGAGATTGGAAGATATATTCTAATCAAGGAAAGGATTATAATATATATTCTAATTAAGGAAGAGATTACAAGAGATATTCTAAATTAGGTAGGGATATTCTTGCTATGGAAGGAATATCCTAAATTAGTGTAATTAAATTGTAATTAGACGTAATTCCTAATTTAATACGTGTAAGTCCTATAAATACCCTGAAGGTATTCCATTGTAATTATCAAGCATTCTTTCAATATATTCATATTCTCAAGAGTTTTCTCTCTCTAAGTTCTTTCTTGCGTTTGAGTTCTTCTTGCATTGTGTTTAGAAAGGCTTTCTAAGCTAGAATCAGGGTCGATTTAGCTTAGTGCCGCACGGGTCGAATTTTAGCTCGTGACACTAGAGCACTCGTGAGCAACTTAAGAGCGTCTTAACTCATTTGCAGTTATATTATCTTTCTTTCTCTCTTCATTTATTAACTATATTACAATTTATATGAATGTTTTTTTCTTTTTAAACTACTTCCCGTCTTTTAACCATTATTTTAATAAATATATAATTATTAAATGAGTTAAACTGTAATCAATTTTACAAGTTGTTGGGTCAAATTATTTTGACTAAGTGTTGAAATAATTTGACTATTAGAATTTAGATGATGAATGAATTTTGAAGAAAGTTGGAATGGCTGTAGCACTGGCATCATTGGTTATTGTCGACATATTTCAGGAAAGGCTTGAGAATAGAATTAGGGCTCTGATACCAATTGATAGGATCGGCTTTATCGATAGAGACGGGGGTCTAGCTATGGATGAAGGCTTATGAAAAACGGTTTGAAAGAAATCCTGTTAGGGATTTAATTCACTTTCTATTCTACGCAAACACTTGCAAAAACTTGAAACAGATTCAAGGCAGAATTGTTTACATGGGTTTGAAGCTCAAGATGAAATATGAAAAGATGACAGAAATGAAAGAACACAGCAGTTTGTTTGTGTATGTTCGGAGAAACTCTCCTACGTCACCCCTTCTTCCAACCACCGGAAGGATTCACTATAATATGATTCGAATCAAATACAGTTTACACACACTTAGCTCACTATTGAACAAAACACTTTCTGTTCAATTACAAGATGAAGAATATCACTCAGCTAAAGGTGTTTTTGATTCTAGCTCTCTCTTGATTCACACACTGTACAATCAGAAAGCAGCTTCACAGTATGAATATTTAAAGGCTTGAATTCTCTATCTTGAATAGCAAGCATAATTGTAGACTAACTCTTTGTATAATCTGGCAGTTCGTGAGGCAGATTGTCCATTGTCCTTGAGATTTGTTAAATACTGAGTAGGAGCTAACGGTCGAATCTTTTAGAATGATACGTGACACTCTTCCATTAAAAAAGCCTCCATTGTACACAGCAGGTTCTGAGCACAAGGATCGTGGTCGTACACCACTGGTAGTGCGCCGAATATTCCATCAGGGATGTACCTACAAAACAAGTAATATGAGGAAAATTCTCTTACGTGGCATTCATTAGTTGGTTGCATATAGCTGTTGTACTGATCTTCACTAAAAAGTGGAGCAGGAGTAGGGTACAGCTATAACACGTGGGTAGGCAGGTGCTAGATTCAAGCATATTGTTTAAGCTGAGCATTAGACGTATTTCAGTTAGACGGATTGTAAAAATCATTCTAATTAAATCAAATATCCCCTTCTAATAACAGAGTCTATTAGACCGCCTAGTCTAATAGAATTAGACTTTTGTTTAATTACAATCACTTCAGACTAATCTGAAGGAGTTAGACTCACGTCTAACTTTCACTTAATTAGACTAAACGTCTAATTATCCAATAACCATTAGACTACACGTCTAACTCCACTAAGTTAGACTGCACGTCTAATTCCGGTTCTACCTCAGACTTGTCTGAAAGAGTTAGACTCACGTCTAACATTCACTTAATTAGACAACATGTCTAATAATCCAATAACCATTAGACTGCACGTCTAACTCCATTGAGTTAGACTGTACGTCTAATTCCGGTTCTACCTCAGACTTGTCTAAAGTAGTTAAACTCACGTCTAACTTTCACTTAATTAGACTACGCGTCTAATTATCCAATAACCATTAGACTGCATGTCTAACTCCACTGAGTTAGACTGCACGTCTAATTCGGTTCTACCTCAGACTTGTCTGAAGGAGTTAGACTCACGTCTAACTTTCACTTAATTAGACTACACGTCTAATTATCCAATAACCATTAGACTGCACGTCTAACTCCACTGAGTTAGACTGCACGTCTAATTCCGGTTCTACCTCAGACATGTCTGAAGGAGTTAGACTCACATCTAACTTTCACAATCTATTATACTACACGTCTAACTCCACTGAGTTAGACTGTACGTCTAATTCAGCACATATTAGACTGTCCGTCTAATTCCATATACATTAGACTATCCGTCTAATTGCAAATATATTAGACTGCACGTCTAACTCTGTTGAGTTAGACTGCACGTCTAATTCTGAATATCTATTAGACCATACGTCTAATTTGAGAATTCATTAGACTGCACGTCTAACTCCGGTGAGTTAGACTGTACGTCTAAATCTATGCATTCATTAGACTGCACGTCTAACTCCGATGAGTTAGACTGCACGTCTAATTCTATGCATTCATTAGACTGCACGTCTAACTCCGCTGAGTTAGACTGCACGTCTAACTCTACTGAGTTAGACTGCACGTCTAATTCCGGTTCTACCTCATACTTGTCTGAAGGAGTTAGACTCACGTCTAACTTTCACTTAATTAGACTACACGTCTAATTATCTAATAACCATTAGAATGCACGTCTAACTCCACTAAGTTAGACTACACGTCTAATTCCGGTTCTACCTCAGACTTGTCTGAAGGAGTTAGACTCACGTCTAACTTTCACAATCTATTATACTACACGTCTAACTCCACTGAGTTAGACTATACGTCTAATTCCGCACATATTAGATTGTCCGTCTAATTCCATATACATTAGACTATCCGTCTAATTGCAAATATATTAGACTGCACGTCTAACTCCGTTGAGTTAGACTGCACGTCTAATTCTGAATATCTATTAGATCATACGTCTAATTCGAGAATTCATTAGACTGCATGTCTAACTCCGCTGAGTTAGACTGCACGTCTAATTCTATGCATTCATTAGACTGCACGTCTAACTCCGGTGAGTTAGACTACACGTCTAATTCTATGCATTCATTAGACTGCACGTCTAATTCCGGTTCTACCTCAGACTTGTCTGAAGGAGATAGACTCACGTTTAACTTTCACTTAATTAGACTACACGTCTAATTATCCAATAACCATTAGACTGCACGTCTAACTCCACTGAGTTAGACTGCACGTCTAATTCCGGTTCTACCTCAGACTTGTCTGAAGGAGTTAGACTCACGTCTAACTTTCACAATCTATTATACTACACGTCTAACTCCACTGAGTTAGACTGCACGTCTAATTCCGAACATATTAGATTGTCCGTCTAATTCCATATACATTAGACTATCCGTCTAATTGCAAATATATTAGACTGCACGTCTAACTCCGTTGAGTTAGACTGCACGTCTAATTCCGAATATCTGTTAGACCATACGTCTAATTCGAGAATTCATTAGACTGCACGTCTAACTCTGCTGAGTTAGACTACACGTCTAATTCTATGCATTCATTAGACTGCACGTCTAACTCCGTTGAGTTAGACTAAACGTCTAATTCTATGCATTCATTAGACTGCACGTCTAACTCCGCTGAGTTAGACTGCACGTCTAATTCTATGCATTCATTAGACTTGTGATCGATTTTTTTTAAAAAAGAATTTTTTGATCGACTAGTTTGAAAATTCTGGGACACTCTTTAAAAATTTTATTTTTGAAAACGTGAGGGGAATTAATTTTAATGTCAAAAAAAATTTAAGTTTAAAAAAAAACGAGTCTTTATAGACAACTCCATATCTTACCTTCCCGTCGAATCTGGGAGAGATTGGGAGTTTTTTAATGGTAAGTGTGTCATAGGCATTTTTTAACTTTTTTTATTAACTAACCTCACGACTAGAGATTCGCCACCTAATTTTAAAAATTAGGAATTTAAGACATGTGAGTTCGACATTTGGTTACGTGTGGGAAAGGGTTTTTTAGACACTATGTCCCACAACGCCCCTAAGGTCTCTACTAATTAATTTTGGCCTTTTTTAAAACATTTTTACGCTTTACATTTTAGAAAAAAATTAATTATATATTATCCTAGGATCACATAAATCACAAACTATAATTAAAAAAAAATTAAAAAATATCAACAAAAATAAACCTAAACCTAATGCAAAAAAAAATAATAATAAAATAAAATAAAAAACTATATAAAATACAAAATAAACAACAACAAAAAAAACCTGAAGAATGCAGCAAGCATCGCTGGAAAAGCGTCGGCAGCAGCATTGGCCATTCTTTTGGGTAGGTCGACCTTAAAATTCAAACAACACGACCAAGTAATCCGAGACAAGACAAAAACCCATAATATTTTGGCCAAAACTAATATTAAACAATAATTTATAACAATATAACTTAAATATAAGATTTCACCCAAAGGTCACACAAAATATTCAAGATCAATATTTACAATTAAGAACATGCATATTTTGATCACGTCTTTTATATTATTTTTATTTTTCAAGCAAAACTATTTAGAATTGTCTAATTTTTTTTATATGTTATTCTATTTACATCAAATAACATTCCTACAAAAATTCACCTAAACGTGATATGTGCAAAGCTAAGAATAAAAATTACAAATTAAAAAAATGAAAACATACAAGTTTTGTGTCAGTTTCGGTTTTTCAATTTATATACTTGTCAAAACAGTTCATAAATTTCTTAAATTTTTATATGTTTTCAAAAATATATTAATTAACATGCATATAAAATTTCAGCAAAAGGGGAGGTGAGAAAGATAGAAAACAAAAAATACAAAGTCAAAGATGTAAAGAGTACTTATTTTTTAATAAAGTCTATGTCTTTGTTTTGATTTTGAACTTTCTATTTTTGTATTCGTGTTACATAATATACATATTTACATGATCATTAAAGAAATTAAAGAGACCAAGAAAACAATAAATTAAAATATGCAATGATTTTTATTTAATGAAATAGGCAAAAACCTTGTAAAAACAAAGAGGAAATCAAAAGCTTACAATATGGTTGCTCTTGATTTCGGTTGTGCAAGGAATTGGGTAGACTAGGGCTATGAGAGAACGAAAAAGAGTTTAGGTCAAGGTGAAGAGAGAGAGCTTAAGAACCCTTTGCTAGGGTATTAAGAAGGATATTTATAAGCAAAGCTATGAAACCCTAGGGCCCAAAGGCCCATTTAACACACTTGACCATTGGGAAAAAAACTATTTTAAACATTTACAAATGTTTAAAATAATGGAGCAATCTCCACTTGACATGTCAATAAATATCAAGTTTTCATCCAATGAGATTTAAGTTTTATTTAATAAATGATGTAATACTTGGTCATTTTAATTTTTAATTAAAAATGACCAAGCCTTCTTGCTTCTCTTCAACACACGGCTGAATTTCCTTTGACAACTTCTTCCTTTATTTTAGTAATCTCTTTTTTCCTTCTTTGACCTAGGATGCTTCTCATTATTGTGTAGACACCGTTATCTTTTTATTTTTGCACGTTATCCCCTTTACACACCCCTTCATCCTACAAAAAAAAGATTTTATTAAAAACACAAATAAACAATTTTATTTTTAATTATTCCTATTTATAAGGAACAATTCTAATTAAATAAATAAAATGCTAACTAACTTATTCAAGAAATCAAATTTCAAAGTTTAATCTAACTAATCTAACAAACAAAATATAACTAACGAAATTTTATAAAAACGCTAATATATATTTTGTAAAATATATTTTTTTAATTTTTTTTTATAAATAACCAAGGTAATTAATTAAATAAAACCTTGAATATTCTAAGTATAATAACTTCTCTAAGTGTTGTAACATAGACAAATTACTACCTTAACTTTGTTAAGAATCCAAAATCAATTATTTTCAAAAACTCAATTGTTCTAAAAATAATCGTCTTTAATATAAATCGTGCAATGAGTCCGTGAATGAATTCGAGAAAATTTTATAGACTCAGATTTATGAAAAGCATAAACTATAAAATTAGGTGTGAAAAATGAGTGTCTACAGAATGCCCCTCTTGGACAAAATTTGTAGAAAACACTCGGTTTAGAAAAATGCATGTCCAAGGTTGAAAATAGGCACTGCGTTTTGAAAATACCCAATTTATAGTTTATTTTTGGCTTCCTTGAATGAAAAGAGAACAAACTTGACGAGTCTCTCGGGAGACCCGTGTAATTTACCCTTCATTCTTCAAAGTCGGTTTATCATCCACTCGTTGACGATTCACCTTTGTTTAGAATATGCATCGCTCCTGGTTTATCGATCGTGTAGATCGAGCCTCGTGGTTTCGACCATATTACTACACACCTCGCCTAGTCTTTGGATTGTACATGAGTACACATCTTGACTCAGTTTGCTGATTGTGTTTATTGTTTATTACTCTTTTCATTGAGCAATTTAATAGTCATTTTAATCACAACTCTGTTTAGTGATTAAGTTTGTCTCGCTTTTCACATGGAGCGAAAAAATATTAATGATTATTCTAATCACAACTCTGCTTAGTGATTATTATAGGTTTAAGTATCGCTGGTCAGTTTAGCGAAATACTATATTTAATCACAACTCTACTTAGTGATTATTATAGATTTAAGTATCACTGGTCAGTTTAGAGAAATACTATTTAATCACAATTCTGCTTAGTGATTATATAGATTTAAGTATCGCTGGTCAGTTTAGCGAAATACTTTTTAATCACAATTCTACTTAGTGATTATTATGAATCTAAGTATCGCTGGTCAATTTAGCGAAATAATATTTAATCACAATTCTGCTTAGTGACTATATAGATTTAAGTATCGCTGATCAGTTTAGCAAATACTATTTAATCACAATTCTGCTTAGTGATTATATAGATTTAAGTGTCGCTGGTCAGTTTAGCGAAACACTTTTTAATCACAATTCTACTTAGTGATTATATAGAATCTAAGTATCGCTGGTCAATTTAGCGAAATACTATTTAATCACAATTCTGTTTAGTGATTATATAGATTTAAGTATCGCTGGTCAGTTTAGCGAATACTATTTAATCACAATTCTGCTTAGCGATTATATAGATTTAAGTGTCGCTGGTCAGTTTAGCGAAACACTTTTTAATCACAATTCTGCTTAGTGATTATATAGAATCTAAGTATCGCTGGTCAATTATTGCTGGTCAGTTTAGCGAATACTATTTAATCACAATTCTGCTTAGTGATTATATAGATTTAAGTGTCGCTGGTCAGTTTAGCGAAACACTTTTTAACCACAATTCTGCTTAGTGATTATATAGATTTGAGTATCGCTGGTCAGTTTAGCGAAATTCTTTTTAATCACAATTCTGATTAGTGATTAGTATGAATCTAAGTATCTCTGGTCAATTTAACGAAATACTATTTAATCACAATTCTGCTTAGTGATTATATAGATTTAAGTATCGCTGGTCAGTTTAGCAAATACTATTTAATCACAATTCTGCTTAGTGATTATATAGATTTAAGTGCCGCTGGTCAGTTTAGTGAAACACTTTTCAATCACAATTCTGGTTAGTGATTATATAGATTTGAGTATCGCTGGTCAGTTTAGCGAATTACTTTTTAATCACAACTCTGTTTAGTGATTTAAGTTCGAAGTTAGACTTCCTTAATTTTCAAAGCACTAGCGTCTTCTTCAATGGTCTTGAAATACTTTCAAGAATCGGTTCTATACTTTCTTCCTTAGAGTGTGTCGAGAGGAAACCACATGTAACCGATGTTCTTCAAGATTCATGCTGTCACTTTTGGGGACTTATCTTTCGCCGAGACTTTTTGCCCTGAGTTTTCCGAGGGATTTGTTCGCTCGAATGCTTAATCTCTCAACCATGCGTCATGAGGTTGAGTCTCGCTTCTCAAATTCGGAGATCAGTGTGCTTAAGATTCTAAGGCCTTGGGCTCTTTTTATACTTAGGGTATATTTAATAGAATCGGTACATTCTTGTTCTTGCATTGGCAATTTAGACAAGAGTCTAGATGGACAACAAATGGTCATTTCAATATTTCAACCTCTACGAGTATTTTTTTATTTTATTCGGCCTCTTTTCTTTACGACCGAGGTGTATTTGATAGATTCAAACACTTTGTTCTTGCTTAGCAATTAGATAGAATCTAAATGAACAACAGTATTGTATTTCATATCTCAACCAACACAGTCTTTGTTTAATTGATTTTACTTTTCTTGAGGTCTTAGATCTTTGGCACTTGACCTCCAATTGAGACGAGACATCGCCTTTTTTGATGACATTGTTCCGAGTTTTAGCATTCATCTTTTTATGAGCTCCCTCTTAAACATCAATAGTTTAAGCTTTCGTCTAGGCTCGAGGTAGATCCATTTGCGAAGCACTTTACTCGGATCCCACCAGTTACATTAGTTCGTAAAGAGACATCCATTGGGGAGAAACGTATTTTCCCGCATCCCTACTCATTTCTTGCACTCGCTCATCAGTTCGCTTGGCACTTAGAAAAATTAAGGGGTCTATTTTGTTTTTATCTTCTACAAATGCCCCTTGTTTCGACAAAGGGGTTTCATTGTTTTGGATAATTTGTGATCCCAATTTCTCGTTGGCTTGAACTCTTTGGGGATGTATTTTGTCCTAGCTCAAGATTTGGCTTGTTGGGGATTTGGGACCGTACTTGTAAAAAGTTGTCTATGTATTCTCATAAAAAGAGAAATCCGGTCCGAATGTAGTTCTGAAATTGTATCACGGATAGATCGTGATTCCGCATTTCGTTGAGGAATTTTCTTAAATTTCTGTTGGAGTTGCAATCGACTTAAGCTGGGAAAATTTTCTTAAATATCTAGTAGAGTGGCAATTGACTTAAGCTGAAAATCTTTTAAGATCCTAAGCTGCTAGAGAATAAAGTGCTTTAGCCATGTGTTAGGCGTTATATTTACTCATTTAAGCTAACTATGTGAGGATCTTTCAATCATTTCATTTTCTTAAATGCCCCTAGTGTGGATATAGGGTTTGATTTTTGAAAATGTTTAGAACCGAGCTCATACAAGCTGCCTACGTATCCCATAGCTAGGGGAATTCAGGTCTAACGTAGTTCCATGCACATGCTTGTGAAAAATGTTTGTTTGAATTCTTGTGAAAACGTTGAGATCCTAAGTCGAAGAGAAAAATACTTTAGCTTTGGGCGTTATATTTTCTCAAGTGGGACACTGTGAGGATCTTGTAGTCATTTTTATTTTAATAAAAATGCCCCTAGTATTGACTAGGAGTTTTTGGTTTAGGAGACAACTCAGAGTGTGATTAACTCCCTTTTTTAATGTATATGCAATGAATGTATGCGATGTGATGTGAAATGAAATGTCTATCAACTTCTTTCGAAAATTGATAGTGGTGACCGCACCCTAGATGGGTTGCCTACGTACTCTCGAGAGAGATCAGGTCTCACGTAGTTCACAACTTGTGAAGTTATAAACTTTGATGTATGTAATGAGTAATGAATGCATGTTATGTGAAATGAAATGCCTATCAACTTCTTTCGATAATTGACAGTGGTGACCGCACCCGGGATGGGCTGCCTACGTACTCTCGAGAGAGATCAGGTCTCACGTAGTTCACAACTTGTGAGTTATGAACTTTGATGTATGTAATGAGCAATGAATGCATGTTATGTGAAATGAAATGTCTATCAACTTCTTTCGATAATTGATAGTAGTGACCGCACCCTGGATGGGTTGCCTACGTACTCTCGAGAGAGATTAGGTCTGACTTAGTTCACAACTTGTGAGTTATGAACTTTGATGCATTAGATTCAACACGCATGCTTTAGACGAAGTATCTTTTGAGCATGTCGACATTGATGGGTGCTGAGAGTTCTTCTCCGTCCAAGGTGGTCAATCTCGTGGCGCCGCCTGAAAAGACCTTCTTGATGAGGTAGGGTACTTCCCATGGTGTTTGGAATTTCCCTCTAGGGTCTATTATCCGTAAGTTCTTCTTTAGGACTAAATCGCCTTCTTGAATGTTCCTAGGTTTCACCTTCTTGTTGAAAACTCTGATCATTCTTCTCTGGTATGCTTGCATGTGACATAATGCGTCCAACCTTTTGTCTTCCATAAGGGCTAGCTGATTGTACCGTGACTTACACCAATCTTCCTCCACTACTTGTGTCTCGAGTAAAACTCTTAAAGTAGGAACTTCGATTTCGATAGGTTGCACTGCATCCATTCCGTAGACCAATGCAAATGGCGTTTCTCCCGTTGATGTTCGAATGGTTGTTCTATATCCCCATAAGACGTATGGAAGCTTCTCGTTCCAATCCTTGTACATCTGAGTCATCTTCTTGATGATAGTGATGATGTTCTTGTTGGCTGCCTCTACTGCGCAGTTCGTTTGAGGACGATAAGATAAGGATTTGTGGTGTTCAATCCTGTATTCATATAGTACTTTGAGTACTTCTCCTCGGAAGTGTCCACCATTGTCTGAGATCAAGGCATGAGGAACTCCATAACGTGCAATGATGTTGTTTCGTATGAACTTGGCAACATGTGACGACTTGAGAACCTTGTATGATTGAGCTTCGACCCACTTTGTGAAATAATCGATAGCTACAAGGATGAATTCGTGTCCGTTTGAAGCGTGAGGATAAATTTTCCCAATGATATCTATTCCCCATGTTTAGAATGGCCATGGTGAAGTCATGTTGTAAAGTAGAGATGTCAGGGTGTGCTTCAAGTTCGCGTAAACTTGACATTGATGACACTTCTTAACATATTCTACACATTCTTGTTCCATGTTCTGCCAGTAATAGCCAAAGCGAAGGATCTTCTTAGCGAGTGTCGATCCGTTCATGTGTGGGCCACATGTTCTTGCATGTACTTCCTCCATGATATGTGATGCTTGAGGTTGGTCGATGCATAACATGTTCTGACCGTCAAAGGAGCGTCGATTTAGCTTTCTTGCGAGTAGCACATAGTTGGTTGCATATTGGCGTAGAGCTCTCCTCTATTTCTTTTGGAAGTCCGAAGGATACTCTCCATGCTCAACGTACTTCTGTAGAGGTTCGAACCAAGGTTTGGGCGCCACTTCGGTGTTGGCAATTGTCCTCTTCTCGAAGTCTCATTTCTGTTTCTGATGAATCTTCAAAGGCTTGATTTTGATTCCTTCCGGGATTTGCGTCATGGCTGCTAACGTGGCCAAAGCGTCTGCGAATCGATTCTGACTTCTCGGAGCATGTGTGAATGTTACATGTTCAAACTTTTCTATTAGAGTCGATACGTGTTGATGGTAGGGTTTGAGGTTGTCTCCTTTGACTTGTCATTCACCATTAGCTTGTGAAATGACTAAGTTTGAGTCTCCTACTACTTTTAGACGTCTCGCTCCTTTTTCATGAGCAATCTTCAAGCCAGAGATACACGCTTCATACTCTGCCTCATTGTTCGTCACTTGATATTCGAGCTTGACTGAGATTGGGTTGTATGTTCCCATAGGATCGATGAGTAGTATTCCGATGCCATAACCTTGTTTTCTTGAAGCTCCATCGAATAATAGTTTCCAGGTTGTAGGGTTAATAGTCATCACTTCGTCGTCTGGGAATGCTAACTCCTCTTCGTCTTCAACTTCGATTGGTTGGTCTGCGAGAAAATCTGCTATAACACTCCCCTTGATAGATTTCTGAATTGTGTACACGATGTCGTACTCTGATATCATCATCATCCACTTAGCTAACCTCGGAGACAAAAGCGTTTTCTGGAATAAATGACGAATTGGATCGAGTCTTGATACTAACTTGACTGTGTGGGCTTGCATGTAATGCCTTAGCCTCTTAGTGACCCAAGCTATGGCCCAACACACATTTTCTACTGGCGAGTAATTAAGTTCGTAGCCTGTCATGCGCTTGTTTATGTAGTAGATTGCGACTTCCATCTTTTCCTTGCTTTCTTGGTCTAGTAGACTACCCATTGTGTTTTCCGTGACTGTTAAGTATAGGATCAGCGGTATGCCTGGTCTTGGCGGCATCAGAATGGGAGGATTCTTGAGGTATAACTTTATCTTCTCGAATGCGTTCTGACAAGCGTCATCCCAAACGAATCTTTCATTTTTCCTTAAAAGTTTAAACAAAGGATCACATGTCATAGTCAACTTGTTTATGAATCGACTTATATACTAGATCTTTCCTAGAAAGCCTCGCACTTCTTTCTCGCTTCGTGGAGGTGGAATTGCCGTGATCGCTTCTATCTTTCTCGAATCAACCTCAATTCCTCTTTGCGTGATTAAGAAGCATAACATCTTTCCTGCTATCACTCCAAATGTGCACTTCTTCGGGTTGAGCCTAAGTTGGAACTTCCTGATGCATTGTAAGAATTTGTCAAGATTTTGGATGTGCCCTTCTCGATCTTTTGATTTGACAATCATATCATCGACATAGACTTCTACCTCCTTGTGGATCATATCGTGAAGAATCATCGTGGCAGCTCGTTGATACGTTGCTCCTGCGTTCTTCAGCCCGAAAGGCATGACTCGATAACAAAATGTTCCAACTTTTGTGATGAACGTTGTCTTCTCCTTGTCTTCTGGAGCCATCAGTACTTGGTTGTAGGCTAAGAATCCGTCCATGAATGATATGAGTTGATTGCTTGCTGCATGATATACTAGCACGTCGATTTGTGGTAGTGGGATATCTTTAGGGCTTGCTTTGTTGAGATCTCGATAGTCTACACATACTCAGATCTTTCCATATTTCTTTGCGACTGAGACTACATTGGTGATCGACTCTGGGTAATCTACCACTTCAAGGAATCCTGCATCGAGCTGTTTCTAAACTTCCTCCTTGATCTTGTACACGATGTCTGCCTTCATTCTTTGGAGCTTTGGGATGATCTTAGCGTCGATCAGATCTTGAAACTCCTGTTTGAGAGGGAAACAACAATTAGTGGAATGCCCTCTAGTCTAGTGATATCCGCACCACTCATTTGCGAACTTTCCCATTACTTCTCTCTCAGGTTCCAGTGTTAACGTTCGAATCAACTTCTTCTGCAACAAGTTCCTTAAGGCCTTCGACAATGACATCCCCAAGTTGTCAAATTTTCTACAAGGTGGAGCAGTAGTGGCACTCCTTGCATGTGCTGATTGTTGACTTTGTTTAGAAGAAATGAGTTCTTTTGATAAGCATTTTGTCCTTGAGTTTGACGTGCTTGCATGGCTCTTGTTTTGAATAGACTGATAGAAAAATTAAGTAGATTAATTTTTGGAACCGGCTAGACAAACTAAACAGAAACTAAACTTCATGTGCAGGTACTAAACAAACCGGAACCGGAAATCAGGTGTCAAGAACTGGTCGCTACCACTTCAAAGAAACCGGCTTCAAGTGATCAAGCCGAAGGATCACAGGAACCGGCATCTCTATCTCAAGCAACCGGCTAACGAAGAACAAAAGATAACACTCCAACCGGATCATAATGCACAAAGACACAGAAACCGGAAAGTACAGATCAAAAGTCAGAAGATTCAAAACTCAAGAGTGACGTACTATGACAGAAGAAACGTGTCTCGAAAGAATAAAAGAAGATCAGATCCGATCAGAAGCATGGGAGGAAAGCAATGATGCCTTGGTGATCCGATGCTGACGACCGGAAGCGGATGTTCAACACGTGTATCAATCTGAAAACCGGCTATGTCATCATTTGTTTAGAGTCACCTGCATGAATGCCAGGTGTTGAGGAAGTTGAAACGTGCAAGCAACCCTTCTGCAAACAGGCGTGATGACGATCAACCAATCCAGAAGAGAGAGAAGAAAGTAGCCGTTAGCTACTTTCAGCTATAAAAAGAAGATCAATCGTCTTCATTCAATGCAGTTCGGGACTTGTAGTTGTGAGCATCATAAATTCAAAAAGTCATAAAGCATTAAATTTTAGAGAGATAAAGTTCTATATTCTAAAATCGGTTTGCCTAAAACCGGAAGTCACTTGTGTGATATTGTGTTGAGTTGTTGTATTACATCAAAAGTGTGAGTTTGGTGTAACCGGCGAGTAGCGAAGTTGGGCTCGACCGGAAGTGTAAACTGTAACTCTAAAGAGTTAGTGGAGATCCTTCTCATAACCTGAGAAGAAGGGGTGACGTAGGAGGGTTTGCTCCGAACATCCATAAACAAATTTCCTATCTTGTGTTCTTTCATTTCGCTTTCATTTCCCGCTGTCTTACCGTAAATCGCAAACCAATCATACTTCCAAAACCGGTCACTCACTTTCATTAAACATCTTTCTTCTTAAACATCATCTAAAGTCGCAAACGTTGCTTCAACCTGAAACAGACACTTCCGCCCTTGAACACCGGTTCAAGAGTCTGTGACAGGTTGTGCAGTGCTGAGAACGGTTTTAGTCTCTAACCGGACTATCACCAAGTTGTGTGTGTGTTGTAAGCGGCCACCCTTACCGAAACCGGAAAACAACCCCGGTCCTCCAAGGGCGTCCCCGATCCTAACAAGTGGTATCAGATCAAAAGTCAGAAGATTCAAAACTCAAGAGTGACGTACTATGACGGAAGAAACGTGTCTCGAAAGAATAAAAGAAGATCAGATCCGATCAGAAGCATGGGAGGAAAGCAATGATGCCTTGGTGATCCGATGCTGACGACCGGAAGCGGATGTTCAACACGTGTATCAATCTGAAAACCGGCTATGTCATCATTTGTTTAGAGTCACCTGCATGAATGCCAGGTGTTGAGGAAGTTGAAACGTGCAAGCAACCCTTCTGCAAACAGGCGTGATGACGATCAACCAATCCAGCAGAGAGAGAAGAAAGTAGCCGTTAGCTACTTTCAGCTATAAAAAGAAGATCAATCGTCTTCATTCAATGCAGTTCGGAACTTGTAGTTGTGAGCATCATAAATTCAAAAAGTCATAAAGCATTAAATTCTAGAGAGATAAAGTTCTATATTCTAAAATCGGTTTGCCTAAAACCGGAAGTCACTTGTGTGATATTGTGTTGAGTTGTTGTATTACATCAAAAGTGTGAGTTTGGTGTAACCGGCGAGTAGCGAAGTTGGGCTCGACCGGAAGTGTAAACTGTAACTCTAAAGAGTTAGTGGAGATCCTTCTCATAACCTGAGAAGAAGGGGTGACGTAGGAGGGTTTGCTCCGAACATCCATAAACAAATTTCCTGTCTTGTGTTCTTTCATTTCGCTTTCATTTCCCGCTGTCTTACCGTAAATCGCAAACCAATCATACTTCCAAAACCGGTCACTCACTTTCATTAAACATCTTTCTTCTTAAACATCATCTAAAGTCGCAAACGTTGCTTCAACCTGAAACAGACACTTCCGCCCTTGAACACCGGTTCAAGAGTCTGTGACAGGTTGTGCAGTGCTGAGAACGGTTTTAGTCTCTAACCGGACTATCACCAAGTTGTGTGTGTGTTGTAAGCGGCCACCCTTACCGAAACCGGAAAACAACCCCGGTCCTCCAAGGGCGTCCCCGATCCTAACAAGTGGTATCAGAGCGAGGTTCTTAGCACTCAAGCAACCAAAATGGTGGGAAGCATGACTCACAGCGAAAAGCCGCCAATGCTAAACAGCGAAGCATTTAGCAGTTGGAAGAAGCAGATGTATCTACATCTGATAACATTAGATGATGAGATGAGTCGAGTCCTTAAAGAAGGACCGATCAAGATTAACAAGGAGGAAAGCCAGTGGACAAGTGAAGATCGGAGAAGAAGCAACCTGGACAACCATTGCATGAGGCACATCTATAAAGCCATAGATAACAACACTTTGAACAAAATATCAGAGTGCGAAAATGCAAAGGAAGCCTGGGAAACGATTATCCAGATTCACGAGGGAAACGAAAGAACCAAGGAGAATAAAATCTTGGTGGCTACGCAGAAGTATGAAAACATAAGGATGAAACCGGGAGAAAATATGAAAGAATTTAGCAACCGGTTCACCAGCGTAGTAAGCGAGCTTCAGACACTCGGAAAGAAGTATGACAACCGAGAAGTGATTATCAAAGCTCTAAGATCACTGCCAAGCACGTGGGACATCAAGACCATGGTGATGAGGGAATCCAGCACCCTTGGGCAAATGAAGTTGCATGATGTGTTTGAGGACTTGAAAGCCTACGAATTCGAGATCAATTCTCGAATTGAAGATGAAACATCTACATCAACCGCAACAAGAGCTTTAGTCACATCGGTGGAACCGGCGGCTCCAGTATCAACCGCACCGGCTCAAGTCAAAAACACCGATCAAATAACCGACGATGTGATGGCGATGCTAGCCCAGAAATTCGGAAAATTCATGAAGAAGAGCCAGCCACCATCTAATAATGATTTTAATTATAACTATGTAGATAAATCAAACAAAAGATGTTATAACTGTGATGGTTTTGGACATTTCAGGTCAGAATGTAGAAAACCAAGAAGAGATGATAGAAAACCGGAAGGAAACTATCAAGGGAATAATTATCAAGGCAACCGGTATCAGGGAAACAATTATCAAGGAAACAATTATCGGGGAAACAACAATAACCAACGAAACGACTACCGAAGAAGTGATGATCAACGTGCTGATGAAGGAAAGGAGATCCAAAAGGCTCTCATTGCATCAGATGGTGGAAGCGAGTGGGCATACTCCGACAATGAAGATGGTGAAGAGAAAGTAACATGCTTCATGGCAAACGACGAAGAGGTATTTGATTTCTCTTCTGATGAATTTACTAAGGAAGATCTAGTTTCTGCACTCAACCAAATGGTTGCTGAGTTCAGAAATATATCTGCGTATATGCCAGCATCTGTAGAAACTAAAAACGAACAAATAAATGATGAAAACGATAAAATATATGAGATCAAAACACATGAACCGGATGAACTATTCTCGGATGATGAGAAGACAGTTCAACCGGGAATGGAAACTGATGAACGAGCAATGTACGTTACGGCTGCGTGGGAGAGATCACGTCAAGCAGTAAAACAAATGTGTAACTATAAACGACATCCGAAATGTAGATACGGTATAGGCTATGATCCAAGTAAACAAAATGAAGTAAAACAATCTAACGGGATGAAACTAACGAAAAATAATCTTCCGTTTATAAAATTTATCAAAAGCTCACAAACAGAAAATGACCTAAAACCGGAAGAAACGCTTAAGTATGTAGGTCCCAACGAATCTGAAAAATGGCTTCATCCTGAGAGAAAGAAAGCCAACCGGAAACCGAATAAAAGTAATAAAAACCGACATCGAAGAAGTCCATCACCACATAAGGCATTCTTGAGCAACGGCCAAGAAGTTAAGCCAAATATTATCAAAACCGCAACCGGGAAAGTGATCCGACTAATTCAAGTCTGGATCCCAAAGGGACTAATCAACCATGGACCCAAATAAATGTGGGTACCAAAAAGTTGTAAATAATTGTTTGCTGCAGGTTAGGAGGAGCAACCGGTTGAAGAATTCTGAATGGTACTTGGACAGTGGATGCTCAAGGCACATGACCGGAAACAAGGAGCTATTGACCGACATCAAGTACGAAACCGGAGCATTCATCACATTTGGGGATAACTCAAAAGGTAAAACCGTGGGCAAGGGTAAGATTATCCATGGTGAACTATCCATAAATAATGTGTTATTGGTAGAAAAACTAAGCTTTAATTTACTAAGCATAAGTCAGATGTGTGACGTGGGGTTTAAGGTTGAATTTCATAAAAGCTCATGTTTAGTCAAAAATCAAAATGATGACATTCTATTAACCGGTAACCGGATAGGAAACATTTATAAAGTAAACTGGAAAACTGATTTCGAAAAACCTGTGTGTATGATAGCCGGAAATGATCCAAATTGGCTTTGGCATAAACGGTTAAACCACTTGAACTTCAAAACGATTAACTTTATTTGTTCCAAGGAACTGGTTCACGGTTTTCCAAATGTTAAATTTTCAAAAGATAAAGTATGTGCTGCATGTCAAATGGGAAAACAAGTGAAATCATCTTTTAAAAGTAAAGGAAATTATCAATCTGAAAGATGTTTGGAGCTGCTGCATATGGACCTGTTCGGTCCGGTCAGAGTAACTAGTTTAGGAGGCATGCACTATACTATGGTAGTTATTGATGATTACTCTAAATTTACTTGGGTTACTTTCCTAGCTTCTAAAAATCAAGCTGCTTCAAACTTGATTAAACTGATTTTGAGAATACAAAATGAAAAATCTATTCGAGTAAACAAAATTAGAAGTGATAGAGGAACTGAATTCATTAATAGCAATTTAACTACTTTTCTTGATGATTCTGGTATTAGGCACGAGTTGTCTAGTGCCAGAACTCCTCAACAAAACGGCCTGGCTGAGAGAAGAAACCGAACTCTCAAGGAAGCCGCAAGGTCAATGATAGCCGATTCGGGTATCGCTCAAAAGTTTTGGGCTGAAGCTATCAACACCGCTTGCTATACACAAAATCGATCTCTAGTGACTAAACGGTTTTCGAAAACTCCTTTTGAAATTTATTTTGATAAAATTCCAAATGTACGGTATTTTTGAATTTTTGGTAGTAAATGCTTTGTTCACAATAACGGCAAGAAGTACTTGACCGCTTTTGATGCTAAATCCGATGAGGGAATAATGTTGGGATATTCAGCTGTGAGTAAAGCCTACAGAGTATATAATACTAGGACTTTAACAGTTGAAGAAACCGCACACGTTGTTTTTGATGAATCGGTTGAGCGAAACACTGCATTACCCTTCGACCTTCACAACAGAATGGAAAATTTCAATATCTATTCTGATGATGAAGACGAGGTTCCGGTTTTTAGACGCTTTGTCAAGGACCAAGCGGTTGATGTTGAAATTCAACCTGATCAAGCTGCTTTACCGCAGAAAGTTGACGCTTCAGTTTCTACTGAAGAAATCGGTCGGTCTGATTCTGTTCAACCTACCGATCAGTCTAACCTTGATCAGCCAGCCGAAAGCTTGGTAGACACGTCTCGGATTAACCTCAGAAGGAACAAAAATCATCCTCTTGAACTAGTAATAGGTAACATATCCTCACCCGTCCGAACTAGGCAACAAAATTTGGATCACTATGGAAACTCTGCTTTCATATCACAAATTGAGCCGAAAAAGGTGGATGAAGCACTGTCAGATCCAGATTGGATCTTGGCAATGCAAGAGGAATTAAACGAGTTTGAGAGAAATAAAGTCTGGTACCTAGTTCCTAGACCGAAAAATAAACCGGTTATAGGCACACGATGGGTATTCAGAAATAAACTCAATGAAGACGGTTTAGTTACGAGGAACAAAGCCCGGTTAGTGGCTCAAGGCTATAAACAGGAAGAAGGCATTGATTTTGAAGAATCATTCGCACCTGTAGCTAGGCTTGAAGCCATTAGAATATTTTTAGCATATGCAGCCTTCAAAAAGTTTAAAGTTTATCAAATGGATGTAAAAAGCGCTTTTCTAAATGGTAAAGTAAATGAAGAGGTGTATGTTAATCAACCTCCAGGTTTTAAAAATCCAGAACATGAAAATCACGTTTACCGGCTGAATAAGGCCCTTTACGGTTTGAAACAAGCACCAAGAGCTTGGTATGATACCCTGACTCAATTTCTTTTTGATCACAAATTTATAATCGGCTCAGTAGATAAAACTCTCTTTAAATTTGAAAGAAAGGAGCAAATTTTACTTGTTCAAATTTATGTTGATGACATCATATTCGGGTCAACCGATCCAAAGCTATGTGACAAATTTTCGAAAATGATGACTGATAGATTTCAAATGAGTATGATGGGGGAAATGAGTTTCTTTCTAGGACTTCAGGTTAAGCAGATGGAAGCCGGAATCTTTATTAGCCAACCGAAGTATACAGCCGAACTGCTGAAGAGATTTGGGATGGATACATGTGCAGAAGCGGCTACGCCAATGAGTCCTTCCGTGAAGCTGGACAAAGATGAAGATGGTCAAGCAGTTGACATCACAGCATATCGAGGAATGATCGGATCGCTGTTGTATCTCACAGCTAGCCGACCTGATATTCTGTTTGCGGTTGGAGTATGCGGGAGGTTTCAAGCAAATCCAAAGCAATCTCATTATACGGCGGCTAAAAGAATCTTGAAATATCTGAAGGGAACTCAAGAAGTGGGACTCTGGTATCCAAAAGACTCGAGCTTCAATCTAATAAGCTACTCCGATGCCGATTACGCGGGATGCAAAATCGACAGAAAGAGTACAAGTGGAACCTGTCAATTTCTGGGTGACCGGCTAGTTACCTGGAGCAGCAAGAAACAAACGTCCGTTGCAACGTCAACCGCAGAGGCAGAGTACTTAGCGGCTGGAAGCTGCTGTGCACAACTCCTCTGGATTCAACAGCAACTCAAGGACTTCGGAATAGAAGCAAAGGAGTCTCCAATCTTCTGTGACAACACCAGCGCCATAGCGATTACATACAATCCGGTGTTGCACTCAAGAACGAAGCATATCGACATTCGACATCATTTCATCCGGGAGCATGTTCAGGAGAAACACATCCGGCTGGAATATGTGTCAACCGAGCAACAAGTAGCGGACATCTTCACAAAACCGCTACAGGAAGCTAAGTTTTCACATTTTCGAAATATCCTAGGTCTTACTAATTTAAATCAATTGATATAATCATGATGCATGTAAAACCGGAATATATGTTCAGGGAGAAGCTAAAGCCTCTCCAGTCACATTTTAATAGGCTATTAACAAATCAAATATGCTAACCGGGAGGAAGTCTCCGGTTATGCCCGACTACTTCAAATTTCAAATCAAATGTATGTTTACTAAATGGTTGAAATAACCAGGTTGAAGTGGATAAAACAAATCCAAAGTTGAACAACTGTTGATATTAATCAACTTTTCTTCATAAAACGGAAATATCCTACTAAAACCGGTCATGGAAAACCGCTCAGTACATATGCACTCTGATCTGATGAAATGAATTTTTCCGGTTAACATGAAATGACTGACCGAGTTTTCGTGCATATTTTGAAAAATGAAGCCTGTGATAAATTAAAAACAAGCTTACCACAAATCGAGATGACGACATGTGTCCATCATCAAGAGAGGGAGACTTACATCTTGTCAATAGATATTCTTCATCATTGCTATCTTAGTAATTATTAGATTTACCTTGGAAATAACCATTAGTTACTTCAACAAGTTAAGTCTATTTAATAGCTGATGACATCATCAGGAATGCTTAACTTCATTAATTACCAAGCCGAATCCACGGGCTATATAAACCATGCTTAATCCTTGTCAAAACATCACAAGTTCACTATTCACAAGCATAACTCTTGAGATAAAATCCTCTTTCTCTCTCATAAACAAACATGAACTCCAACCCTTTAGCCAAGAAGATCTTACTGGCAGACTTTGAATCAATCTACCAGTATGAGGATCATGAGGTCAAGGAGATGTTCCTAGCCATCGAAAGGAGTGGGCTAAGGAGTTTCCTTGAGAACAGGTTCATCATCGACTACCTTGTAGTCGAAGAACTGTTCGAAACTGTGAAAGAGGTGCACCGAGATATACTCGTTGCACAGGTTTACGGCCAAAAATTCCTCTTCAGCGAAACGGATTTCGCTGTCTACTGCGGTTTACCCAATGAAGGGGTAACCGATCTAACCTACTCTCCGGTGACAATGGAAGAAATGTGTCGCCGTTTCTCTGGATCTGACATCCCGGTTAAGCCCTGGGGTGCTAAGAGTCAACTTTCTCACAAGTACCAGATTCTCTGTGAGATTCTGGGAAAATCTGTCCTGTGCAGAGAGAGAAGTTACTACTACACTCAGAGGGTCTTCGAGATGATGATAGCTGTAACGGTTGGGACACCGGTCAACTGGTCCTGGATCATCTTCAGCAACCTGAAGAAGATGATTCTCTCCAACAAAACCGGATACGCTCCTCAGCTGAGCGGTTTCTGCGCAAGCCTGGAGATTCACACCGGAGCGTTCGTCACTCTACATCCAAGGCACGTGCTCACCAAAGAACGAGTACAAGAGATGATCGACCGGTGGGAAGCGGTCAAGGCCAGAAGAATTCAAGCGGCTGAGGCTTCAACCGCTCAAGCAGCTGAATCGTCAAATGTCTAAACCTGTCTTTCGTTTCTTCTTTCCTTTTCCTTACAAAACCGGTACTTTTGATGTACTACAGGTTTTGCACTTCAATTAATGAAATAGATTTCTCTTCCTTCCAAATCAAAATCTACAACATTCAATGCGTCGTATCAAAAATATATCATTCTATTCTTGGAAACATAAATTATCATTATCAAAAAGCATGCCTGAATTGATTTGACAATACATGCCTTTATTCTCTTGGAAAATCACAGAATCATTAATAACTAAGCATAAACGGCTACATTTTCAAATCCTTGCATTAAATGCTATCACTCATTCCAGGCTATAAAAAGGGGTTCAACTTCCATTTTTCAAATCACGTCTTCAAGCCTTCCTCTCTCTCTAAGAATTCAAAAGCTTAAGAATTCTCCTAAGCCTTCTTCATTTTTTTCATCACCATGTCTGCTGAATTAAGAAACACTCTTATTATCGATTTTGAGGATATTAAGGAAAGTGCCTACTATGAATGCATTTTTCAGCATGTCATAGACTCTGGTTTGAAAGGTTTTCTCAAGGGTTCGGACACCATCCTCGAAGAGGAGGTGTATGAATTCTTTAACAACGGTCACATTCTGGATGATGGCAGCATTCGCACCATCATCGACGGCCAATTCCTCCAGTTTACTGAGGAAGAATTCGCCACTTTCTTTCACCTTCCGACCGAAGGTTTTTCTGACTTCCCTACGCCATTCCTGCCGGTTAAGGAAGACTTCTTCCACATCTTCTCCTCCTCCAACGCTCCGATTAAGGACTTTGGGAAGAAAGAAGATCTCGCTCCTCACTACCAAGTCCTGCATGACTTGGTTCACAGGTCTATCATAGGCCGAATGCCCAACCAGAACTATTGCCGGGAAGCATTCGACATTATGATAGCAATCATTCGGAACTCCGACATCAACTGGGCCTCCTATCTCTTCAATAAGCTGAAGCAGCTTATGACCGGTAAAAGAGGACGGATCAGCTACGCTCCTCAGATTACCCGGTTTCTGATGTCCAAGCGTCGCAACCTTGGAACCGGTGTTCCAGTTGGACCGTCCAACACCTTCACCATGATCATGATGCACAGGTGGATTTCAAGGATTGAGAGACGATCACCTGAAAACACCCTTGAAAATTGGTATGAAAGGATGGTGGAAGGAGACTGGTTCACCAAAGATTAAAATCCCTCTTTCTCCTTACTTCTACTTTCCGGTTTCTGGTCATTTTGTTGTACGACCAGAACCGCTAATATGTTAATCTTTTCTCTTCCATTAATGAAATATTTCAATTCTTAAAGAGTCTCTGGTTCTCTCATTCAACATATTTCTTTCCGGTTCTCAAATTAAAATTAAAAGTTAACCTAACAGCTTCCGGTTAACAAGATGTAAACAGAAACCGGAACTTCGAGCAAAAATGAAAATTTGAAAAATCTTAACCGCCCATGGTTTTACCTTTCAAAATTTACCGCCCATCGAATTTCCGCTTTTACCGCCGAAAGTTACGGCAGTAACTTTTGGAGGGAAAGTTGGCGCCAAAACATTGAGTTGACGGTTCATCTTCAAAACTGCCTGGAACCGCCATCTATATAAACTCAAATCAGCCCATTCAACACATGCGCTTTCTCTCTCTAAAAATTTCCAGAACTCCAAAGATCTCCTCTCTCCGATCATCATCAATCTTCATCCTTTTCCCTCAAAACTATCATGGATCTAGGCAAAGCTCCGTTTCAATGGATGTTGCAGGTTGACTTCGCAGACATCGACGAGCACGCTGACGACAAGAACAAGGCTGTTCTTCAACTCCTTCGAGAATCTGGGTTGGAGAAGTTCCTCTCTGGTCCGTTCACCATCTATCCGGCGGCGGTGACGGAGTTCTTAGCAACGGCAACACTGTTGAAAAGAAAGATCTCGGCTACTGTCAACGGGAAGACAGTTCTTATAACTGAAGAAATTTTTGCTGAGGCTCTCGGTCTGCCCAACACAGGTTCAGACCTAAAATTCGACCTAACCGACGCAGAATCAAATGCTGCCCGGTTGGTTGTATCCCTTTCAGGTCAGGATCTGGTGCTCCACAACAGCCGGAAAATCAAGTTGAAACCAGAATACAAATGGTTGGTGACCATCATCTCCAAATCGCTCCAAGGAAAGGGAGGTAACTTTGATAATCTCACAAAGTTTAAGCTTAGAATGCTGTTGGCAATTGTTCGCAGCGATAAGGTAGACTGGGGATACGTATTATACGAAGAGTTCTGTCAAATGGTGATCAAGAAAGAAGGCCGGGTGCAGGCCTATGCTATGCAAATTGTTAAAATTCTCGAGTTCCTTAATGTGGAACTAGGTGAAGGCGTACCGCTTCCGATTTCCAACATTCTTGACTCTGAGTCAGTGGCAGAAAAACCGGAGAAGACAATAAAACCTAAAACCTCAAAAACCAAGTCATCTAAGGGAGCCAGTTCATCGGTTCCAGTTGAAGAAGAGACAAGACAAAGGAAACCGTCAAGAAAAGCGGTTGAGGCAGAAGCCCCACCAGAACCGAAAAGGAGGAAGAAGGTATCAGCGAAGAAGAGCTCAAAGAAACCTGCGGACTCCGAGAAAACGCTCTCCTCGGACAATCCACCAGAAAGAACCGCAGATGTCTTCCAGCCAATCCCCATCAACACCGTTGTCCCAACTCCCATCCCATCCGATTCTCCAAAGCAAACCGAATCTTCGGGGAGCAAGGAGAACAAATCAAACTCTAAGGAGGAAGCCGAGGGGAATATTCACTCTGCAACCTCCAAGTCACCAAGCAAGCAAGCCGATGAAGTATTAGCCGAAGTGGGCTTGAATACTTCAGAAGCAATTCAGAATGTGGTCCAAGAGATCACAAGAGAAACCGAAGAAGACGACGTTTCTAGTCGTCGGAAGCCAGAAAATCAGGTTGAAATGCCTGATCAAACAGAAATCCAACCGGTCGATGAGACGACCAAGTCAACAGAAACAGCACCTCCGGCTCAGGAGGGAAACATTGAAGAACGGGAACCTTCCGGTTCCGCAGGAGGCAAGACAGCTCCAGAAGGTCCTACTCAGGCAGATAAAGGCAAGGGCATTCTGATTGAAGAACCAACTGAAACCGGAACGGGTACATTGCAGATTGACCCTTAGACTGAAGCCACAACCGAAGAAGAATATCCATACACCTTAGAGCAAGAAAATGAGCTATTTGATGAATTTATTCAAGATATGAATAAAGGTGCAAGTGAAGCGCTGGCTCCATATATCCGGTGGGTGAAGCTCCGAAGCGAGACCAAATTATCCGACATGCTTCCAGGTTTCAGTGGAAACAAGCAATGGGACGCTCTCGTCCAGCTAGAAGAAAGGGCACTCGAGTTAGCTAACACCCAATTGATCCAACCGGCGTTTTCCAAAGCTCCGGTAATTCTTGAAAATGTGCGGTTACAGGCAGTTGAGAATGCCTTTCAAGAAATCCAAGGAAAGGATCTGGAACCGATTGAAATGAAGATGGCAGAGCGATTTATTGAAGTACGAGAACGGCTTGTGCGAAGCTTCGAACGCCTTGACAAGAAATGGTGGGATACTTGCCAACGACAATTCAACAATCCTGAGTTATTTCAGAGTAAGCCTTTCTTTATAACTGGTGAAACATCCGGCACTTCTGAAAACCGGGAACAAGAAGCCTCCCAACCGGCTAAGGCTCTGGACATCGAGCAAATCAAGCAAGCAGTGGTGGAAACAGCTGATTCATGCCTTGGGAACTTTAAAGCAGTAACCGAAGAGAGAATCTCAGCGGCTGAAGATAAAATGGTAAACTCTCTACAAGCTATGATGGATACAACTATGCAATCAACAGTTCAAGCCATGATTACCGAGTCTGTCAAAGCTGCAACCGCTCCACTTTTGGACATGTTGCAAGCAATGGCAATCCAGATCGGTGAAATGTCAAAAGCTAAAGTCGGATCAACCCAAACTCAAATCGAAAAGGATGCTGAAACCGCACGGAAACTACAAGAAGAAGAGATTGAAAGAGAACGGCTACAGAAGGAACTTGAAGATAAGGATCATGAGCTTGCTCAACAATGCAATGAAGAGGAGCAGGCTAACGCTCAGGAACCGGCACAGGGTCAATCGTCTCATTCCATGAGTACAAGGAACAAGAACAAGAAGAAACGGAGCGCCATTAAAAACGTGATGAAGCAGGCAGAATTGAAAACAGCCGAACCGGTTGCGTTAAATGCGGAACCGCTTGATGAAGAAGAAGAAGACCCGGAGGAACTCAACAGACGGAGAAGAAGGACAACCGGAGAACTTGCAGCAACTCCAAGCCTCAGACCTTTGACTGTTCCACCACGTCCACCGCCAAAACCAATTTGTGCCAACTTCATCTTAGGAAAAAGGTCCCCGGCCATTCAAGTGTGTGGGCCGGTGTGGTGATAGATGCTGACAGACGTGCTAGAGAGCACAGAGCACGAATAGAAGAAGCAAGAAGACGTCTGGACAAAGAACTGGAAAAGGAGCAAGACAAGGGGGGATCATCCAAGCCTTAAACTCTATTTCCATAATTACTTTGAACAATTATGTTTTTACTGTGTTTCAGAACTCGGTTACTTTGATATTTGTTTGTTTCTCAAACATACTCTCTATGTTTCTCAAACATACAAGCTCACCTACTTCTCATATCTTTCAAAACATACACTTATCAAAAATCAAACACATGTTTTTCAAACACGTTTCTTTCAAAACAAAATTCTAAAAACCGGCCACACATTACAATTTTTGAATATTTATTCTAAATAATCAAAAAGGGAGAAATTGATAGAAAAATTAAGTAGATTAATTTTAAAACCGGCCACACATTACAATTTTTGAATATTTATTCTAAATAATCAAAAAGGGAGAAATTGATAGAAAAATTAAGTAGATTAATTTTTGGAACCGGCTAGACAAACTAAACAGAAACTAAACTTCATGTGCAGGTACTAAACAAACCGGAACCGGAAATCAGGTGTCAAGAACTGGTCGCTACCACTTCAAAGAAACCGGCTTCAAGTGATCAAGCCGAAGGATCACAGGAACCGGCATAGAAGAAGCAAGAAGACGTCTGGACAAAGAACTGGAAAAGGAGCAAGACAAGGGGGGATCATCCAAGCCTTAAACTCTATTTCCATAATTACTTTGAACAATTATGTTTTTACTGTGTTTCAGAACTCGGTTACTTTGATATTTGTTTGTTTCTCAAACATACTCTCTGTGTTTCTCAAACATACAAGCTCACCTACTTCTCATATCTTTCAAAACATACACTTATCAAAAATCAAACACATGTTTTTCAAACACGTTTCTCTCAAAACAAAATTCTAAAAACCGGCCACACATTACAATTTTTGAATATTTATTCTAAATAATCAAAAAGGGAGAAATTGATAGAAAAATTAAGTAGATTAATTTTAAAACCGGCCACACATTACAATTTTTGAATATTTATTCTAAATAATCAAAAAGGGAGAAATTGATAGAAAAATTAAGTAGATTAATTTTTGGAACCGGCTAGACAAACTAAACAGAAACTAAACTTCATGTGCAGGTACTAAACAAACCGGAACCGGAAATCAGGTGTCAAGAACTGGTCGCTACCACTTCAAAGAAACCGGCTTCAAGTGATCAAGCCGAAGGATCACAGGAACCGGCATCTCTATCTCAAGCAACCGGTTAACGAAGAACAAAAGATAACACTCCAACCGGATCATAATGCACAAAGACACAGAAACCGGAAAGTACAGATCAAAAGTCAGAAGATTCAAAACTCAAGAGTGACGTACTATGACGGAAGAAACGTGTCTCGAAAAAATAAAAGAAGATCAGATCCGATCAGAAGCATGGGAGGAAAGCAATGATGCCTTGGTGATCCGATGCTGACGACCGGAAGCGGATGTTCAACACGTGTATCAATCTGAAAACCGGCTATGTCATCATTTGTTTAGAGTCACCTGCATGAATGCCAGGTGTTGAGGAAGTTGAAACGTGCAAGCAACCCTTCTGCAAACAGGCGTGATGACGATCAACCAATCCAGAAGAGAGAGAAGAAAGTAGCCGTTAGCTACTTTCAGCTATAAAAAGAAGATCAATCGTCTTCATTCAATGCAGTTCGGGACTTGTAGTTGTGAGCATCATAAATTCAAAAAGTCATAAAGCATTAAATTCTAGAGAGATAAAGTTCTATATTCTAAAATCGGTTTGCCTAAAACCGGAAGTCACTTGTGTGATATTGTGTTGAGTTGTTGTATTACATCAAAAGTGTGAGTTTGGTGTAACCGGCGAGTAGCGAAGTTGGGCTCGACCGGAAGTGTAAACTGTAACTCTAAAGAGTTAGTGGAGATCCTTCTCATAACCTGAGAAGAAGGGGTGACGTAGGAGGGTTTGCTCCGAACATCCATAAACAAATTTCCTGTCTTGTGTTCTTTCATTTCGCTTTCATTTCCCGCTGTCTTACCGTAAATCGCAAACCAATCATACTTCCAAAACCGGTCACTCACTTTCATTAAACATCTTTCTTCTTAAACATCATCTAAAGTCGCAAACGTTGCTTCAACCTGAAACAGACACTTCCGCCCTTGAACACCGGTTCAAGAGTCTGTGACAGGTTGTGCAGTGCTGAGAACGGTTTTAGTCTCTAACCGGACTATCACCAAGTTGTGTGTGTGTTGTAAGCGGCCACCCTTACCGAAACCGGAAAACAACCCCGGTCCTCCAAGGGCGTCCCCGATCCTAACATTGACCTTTCTGTAGTTTTCCAACCGTGCATAAATGCCTTGCTTACCCTTTCTCTTTCTTCTCACAAGCTTTTCGGATTAAGGGGTTCGATTGTCGCATAAGTTTCGACTTATTTTGTGAGGTCTTCAAGCTGTTGCCCCAATTGTATCAGTGTATCACGAAGATCGTCTAGCTTTAGATGAACTGACTCATTGAACCTTCTTGGTGGGTTATTCATTGTAAATTATGGTGAATATGGGTATGTTGTGTTCAAGAGAACAAAGTCAGTTCGAACCCCTTTATCAAGTAAAACAAGCAATGCGTTGCTCGTATGCACATAATCCCTAACACGCAATAGACGCTCAATTTACCCATTCACAATGTATAAATGTAGAAAAGGATGAGTAAAATAAGAATGAGTTATTTTATTAAAATCCTAAGTGTCATGAATAAAATCACAAACTCAAGTCATAAAATAAAATAAGAAAAGAAAGCAAGCACCCCTCATCCTTTCGTTACAATGTCGCTCATGTATCTTCATAAAGAGATTTACATTTCAAGCATAAAGAAATATAGTCTAAGTCTTCGAATCTTCAAGTCTTTTCGTCTTTCTTGATCTTCTTTGCGCCTTATGCGTCTCTCTTGATCGTCTTTGTGTCTCACGCGTCTTTCTTGATTAAATCTTGCGCTTAAAATCTGAGTAGTAAAGACACAAAGAAAGAAAACTAGTTACATTAGATTCTTCTTTTAGCTTTTCTAGGTTTCCTCGATTTTACTCCTTTAAAACTATTAAGTTTATCCTCAAAATTTCGAAATTGTTCACATGTTTCATGACATTTTAAAACTTTGAATGGATAAACTGAGTGCCTAGAAATATCTATATGCATACATGTATTTATCATATATAGTAGTCAAGTAAAGGGCTTCGTGACGTGGCTTTGTTGCTCGACAGGACGAGACGAGGCAACAGCTTGGTAGAATTGGCTTTTTGGATTTTTGTTCTAAAGTTGGAAATGGCTTAAGAGAGAGTTGTTCCACCGACAAGGATACTATCTTAAAAGGGATCTCTCGATGTAATGAGAGCTCTCAATTGGACATCCCCCTCACCTCTATTTCAAAATCCCTCATTTTCAATAGTAGGGGATATTTGAAAAGAAGAGAGGGTTAATCCGGGTTTTTTCCTATTGTTTTTCTCAACTCTCAAATCACACAAAAGCCTTCAAGGCATAGGGTTGAGGGTGTCATTCACATTGACTACCCTTAGCACATAAAATATAGACATGTGAGCTTCATCCAATGATGTATACCCACACACCTCCACGTTGGAGCTCCAAGTCTCATGCAAATAATCAATTAATGTGAACATGGAGTATGAATTAAAGCGTAAGAAAGTTTAAATATTTGGCCAAAATTACTTTCAAGTCAAACGTCGAATGTCCCCAGCAGAGTCGCCAGAAAACTGTGATCGATTTTTTTTAAAAAAGAATTTTTTGATCGACTAGTTTGAAAATTCTGGGACACTCTTTAAAAATTTTATTTTTGAAAACGTGAGGGAAATTAATTTTAATGTCAAAAAAAATTTAAGTTTAAAAAAAAAACGAGGCTTTATAGACAACTTCATATCTTACCTTCACGTCGAATCTGGGAGAGATTGGGAGTTTTTTAATGGTAAGTGTGTGATAGGCCTTTTTTAACTTTTTTATTAACTAACCTCACGACTAGAGAGTCGCCACCTAATTTTAAAAATTAGGAATTTAAGAGATGTGAGTTCGGCGTTTAGTTACGTGTGGGAAAGGGTTTTTAGACACTATGTCCCACAACGCCCCTAAGGTCTCTACTAATTAATTTTGGCCTTTTTTAAAACATTTTTATGCTTTACATTTTAGAAAAAAAATTAATTATATATTATCTTAGGATCACATAAATCACAAACTATAATTAAAAATAAATAAAAAATGTCAACAAAAATAAACCTAAACCTAATGCAAAAAAATAATAAAATAAAATAAAATAAAAAACTATATAAAATATAAAATAAACAACAACAAAAAAACCTGAAGAATGCAGCAAGCATCGCTGGAAAAACGTCGACAGAAGCATTGACCATTCTTTTGGGTAGGTCGACCTTAAAATTCCAACAACACGACCAAGTAATCCGAGACAAGACAAAAACCCATAATATTTTGGCCAAAACTAATATTAAACAATAATTTATAACAATATAACATAAATATAAGATTTCACCCAAAGGTCACACAAAATATTCAAGATCAATATTTACAATTAAGAACATGCATATTTTGATCACTTCTTTTATATTGTTTTTATTTTTCAAGCAAAACTATTTAGAATTGTCTAATTTTTTTTATATGTTATTCTATTTACATCAAATAACATTCCTACAAAAATTCACCTAAACGTGATATGTGCAAAGCTGAGAATAAAAATTACAAATTAAAAAAATGAAAACATACAAGTTTTGTGTCAGTTTCGGTTTTTCAATTTATATACTTGTCAAAACAGTTCATAAATTTCTGAAATTTTTATATGTTTTCAAAAATATATTAATTAACATGCATATAAAATTTCAGCAAAAGGGGAGGTGAGAAATATAGAAAACCAAAAATACAAAGTCAAAGATGTAAAGAGTACTTATTTTTTAATAAAGTCTATGTCTTTGTTTTGATTTTGAACTTTCTATTTTTGTATTCGTGTTACATAATATACATATTTACATGATCATTCAAGAAATTAAAGAGACCAAGAAAACAATAAATTAAAATATGCAATGATTTTTATTTAATGAAATAGGCAAAAACCTTGTAAAAACAAAGAGGAAATCAAAAGCTTACAATATGGTTGCTCTTGATTTCGGTTGTGCAAGGAATTGGGCAGCCTAGGGCTATGAGAGAACGAAAAAGAGTTTAGGTAAAGGTGAAGAGAGAGAGCTTAAGCACCCTTTGCTAGGGTATTAAGAAGGATATTTATAAGCAAAGCTATGAAACCCTAGGGCCCAAAGGCCCATTTAACACAATTAACCGTTTGGAAAAAAAACTATTTTAAACATTTACAAATGTTTAAAATAATGGAGCAATCTACACTTGAATAAATATCAATTTTCATCCAATGAGATTTAAGCTTTATTTAATAAATGATGTAATACTTGGTCATTTTAATTTTTAATTAAAAATGACCAAGCCTTCGTGCTTCTCTTCAACACACGGCTGAATTATTCTTACTTTGACAACTTCTTCCTTTAATTTAGTAATCTCTTTTTTCCTTCTTTGACATTGGATGCTTCTCATTATTGTGTAGACACCGTTATCTTTTTATTTTTGCACGTTATCCCCTTTACACACCCCTTCATCCTACAAAAAAAAAGATTTTATTAAAAACACATATAAACAATTTTATTTTTAATTATTCCTATTTATAAGGAACAATTCTAATTAAATAAATAAAATGCTAACTAACTTATTCAAGAAATCAAATTTCAAAGTTTAATCTAATTAATCTAACAAACAAAATATAACTAACGAAATTTTATAAAAACGCTAATATATATTTTGTAAAATATATTTTTTTTAATTTTTTTTTATAAATACCCAAGGTAATTAATTAAATAAAACATTGAATATTCTAAGTATAATAACTTCTCTAAGTGTTGTAACATAGACAAATTACTACCTTAACTTTATTAAGAATCCAAAATCAATTATTTTCAAAAACTCAATTGTTCTAAAAATAATCGTCTTTAATATAAATCGTGCAATGAGTCCGTGAATGATTTTGAGAAAATTTCATAGAATCAGATTTATGAAAAGCATAAATTATAAAATTAGGTGTGAAAAATGAGTGTCTACAAAACTGCACGTATAACTCCGCTGAGTTAGACTGCACGTCTAATTCTATGCATCAAATGCCAATATCGGTCTAATGACTCTCATTAGAGCCAAGTCTTAATGAAATTTGATTTCGATACAACTGCATCAAAACTCATAAGTGATTTCATCATCAAAATCTCAATGGTTAAATTATTTCAACACTTAGTCAAAATAATTTGACCCAACAATTTCTCCCTTTTTGATGAAGAAATTGAAAACTTGCATATATATATACCAAAATATGCATTCATCGTATAAATAAAACAAACCCTTGTTCACTTACATCAAACTTCCAAAAACCTATATTCATAAAACCATCAAAGAAACATTGTTTGAAAGACTTAAGTAAAGTAGAAGAAAATAAATTATTGTTCTTCCCTTTTGTTAGATAAAATTAGACCGGTTCACAGAACTTAACACAAATAAACCTTCCATGCAGGAACAAAGAACCGGACCAGTCAAAGTAACCAACCGGTTTGACAAAACCGACCGGTCAGACCAATGAACCGGTTAAGAAGCTCAACCGGTCAAGTTATCAAACCGACCTGAAACATGACCGCTCAAAAGAAGGCTGGAAACACCAGACAGCCGGTCAATAACCGCAAGTCATCAGGCTAAGTCAAATGACCGACCAGCATAAGAAGATACTTCGGGTATCTGTTGAAAACGATACCAAAGGAACAGACTGAACATTGCCATATTCATACAAGTCTAAGGACAGTCTGCAGGCTGCAGAATACCGTCCTACAAGATCTTTCTACTTCAGGATAAATCAGAAAGGAAATCATCCAATTACAGACAATTGTCTAACCAACAGTCACCATATTGAGTAAAAGACAAACCTAGCAGGTTTGTCTTACACACTGGAAGAACAGACTGCCAAGTCTGTAAAGTTGACCGCCAGGTCTGAATCACTGAACCTCTGCTCAGCCAATCAAATTCAAGGAAGTGAAATATGACCGTTGGCATATTTCACCTATAAAAGGACCAGCTGAAGAAGAGTAAATGCGGGACATAAGAAATTCTAAGGGGGATACGTGAGACATAAGAGATTTCAAGTGGGACACATTGAACAATTAATTTACAAGTGATAAGATTGTGTTCTCTCTCTAGAAAAGGCCTAAGTGCTAAAGTTGAAGTGTGTATTTACAATTTCGGTGTAAATTGTACGGGTGTTATCGAGCAGGAAATAAGTCTCGATCGGATTGTATTTGTATTCCTTAGTGAATATCCTTCTCGCGGTTTCGAGAGGAAGGGGTGACGTAGGAGTTTTATCTCCGAACATCCATAAAAACCTGTCTTGTTATTTACTTTCTGCCGGTTCTACATTCTAACCGAGCTGTACTAACCGACCTACACCCTGTTTACCGACTCTACACTATCTAAACCGAATCAACAAGTTACAAAAACCGACCCATCAATTTCCAAACCTGTCCTATTCAAAACCGGTTCTGCCTATCCCGTAAGTGTGCTGCTTCAACCTGAAACAAACCTCTTCCGCGCTTGAACCTAGTTCAAGGGTTTGTGACAGTTTGTGTAGTATTGAAACCCCAGTGTTAATCTTTAACCGGATTAATCACCACCCTTTGAGTGAAACGCGCTAACCGGCCCAACCCCGGTCCTCCAGCCTCGACCTAGATCCTAACAATTGGTATCAGAGCAGTTAGTTTCAATACTCAAGCAAGCATGTCTTTCGATAGGCCCCCAATGCTAAAAGGTGATGACTTTGCCAACTGGAAGGCACGCATGCACCTACACTTAATCACCATGGATGATGAGATGCAGTTCATTCTGGCCGAAGGACCGATAATCATTGACAAGGACAGGAAGGAATGGACAGCTGAAGACAGGAGAAGAAATAACCTGGATAACCATGCCAGAAACCGGATCTCCAACAGTGTGGACAGAAACACGTACTGCAAGGTCAGAGACTGCAAAACCGCAAAGGAAACATGGGACACGGTTATTCAGATCTATGAGGGAAATGAAAGAACCAAGGAAAACAAGGTAATGGTGGCTACTCAGACGTTTGAAAGCATCAAGATGAAACCGGGAGAAACAATGAAAGAATACAGTGTCCGGTTCACAGGTGTGCTAGATGAGCTAGAAACTCTTGGTAAGAGGTATGATAACAAAGAGGTCATCATGAAAGTATTAAGATCTCTTCCAAGTGCGTGGGACATAAAGACAATAGTAATGAGGGAATCAAACTGCCTAAGCAAGATGAAACTACATGATGTATTCGAAGATCTTAAGGCATATGAGTTTGAAATGAGATCTAGGACTGAAGAAGAAGTTTCTGCCTCAACCTCAACCAGAGCATTGATCACATCCACAGAACCGGTTGCACCTGCACCGATCAGAACCGCCGAACAGTTCACCGAGAATGCCATGGCGATGCTTGCACAGAAGTTTGGGAGGTTCATGAAAAAAAGCCAACCGACAAACTACAACTATGGTGATAAATCCAATGTAAGATGCTATAACTGTAACTGTTTGGGACATTTCAAATGGGAATGCAGAAAACCGAGGAGAGATGACCGGAAACCGGACAACCAAAATAACCGAAATAACTACCAACAAACCATTGAAGGAAGTGAGGTTCAGAAAGCACTGATAGCCGATGATGGAGGAAGCTTATGGGCTCACAGTGACAGTGATGATGAACTCACATGCCTCATGGCAAATGAGGAACATGTATTTGACTCTCCTTGTGAAGAATTTACTAAAGATGAGTTATATAATGCATTAAATGATATGGTAGCAATGTATAAGAATCTACTAGCTATGTTACCTAAGAAACTCAACTTTAGAGCCGACCCTATAATACCCATTCCGACAGAACCAGAAATACCCGCTCTAATCGAACCAGAGGTCATAGAACCTGATGAAACCCCTACCTTAGAAACCGAGCTAGCACCTGAACCACCACTCGAAACCGAACAGCTAAATGAGCCAGTTCGAGAATTGACCGAGGAGGAAAATGCCTGCCTCCAGTATAAAATGGCCGCATATAAGAGATCTAGTGACATGGTAAAGAAGATGTGTAGCTATAAGAGACACCCTTTCTGCATGTTTGGCCTAGGTTACAAAAATGATATATCTCAAAACCAAAAACATGTAGACAAAGTAAGGTTTACAAAGAGTGTTCTTCCTCTTATAAGTTTCATTAGAAGTTCCTTAACCGCTGAAGAGGAATTGACCGCATACTATACGGAGGAAAAACTAACCTATGTAGGTCCAACCGACTCTGAGAAGTGGCTTGACCCTGAGAAAAGGAAAGCCGACCTGCTCAAAAATAGAAAGCCAATCCTCAACCGCATAGGACAAACCACAAATCACCCTCATTTAAAGCCTTCGTAGAAAAACCTAAGTATCCAAAATCGAGTGCCAAAAGGACGGTCAAAACCTTAGCAAAGAAAGCTGTCCGGTTTGTCAAGGTCTGGATGCCCAAGGGACTAATCGCATGTGGACCCAAGTAAATGTGGGTACCAAATAGTTGTAAATATGTACATTTTGCAGGATTTAAAGAAACGGCTAGGAAACTCTAAATGGTACTTGGATAGTGGTTGCTCCAGGCATATGACCGGGAACAACAACCTGCTAACCGACATCAGAATAGAAACCGGTGCACTAATCACTTTCGGTGACAACTCAAAAGGAAGAACTGTGGGCAAGGGTAAGATTGTCCATGGTAACCTGACAATTGATAATGTACTCCTAGTTGAAAACCTACGTTTTAATCTACTAAGCATTAGTCAAATGTGTGATGCGGGATACACGGTAGAATTTCTTAAACATGCTTGCTTAGTTAAGAATTCTCAAGGTATCATACTACTAACCGGAAATAGGCTAGGAAATATTTACAAGGTAGACTGGAAAACTAAGGTAGAATATCCTGTATGCATGATAGCTAAGACTGAACAAACCTGGTTGTGGCATAAAAGACTAAACCATCTGAACATGAAAACCTTAAACTATATTCGCGGTAAAAAGTTAGTCGACGGAATTCCTGAAATAGTATTTAATAAGGATAAGGTTTGTTCAGCATGTCAAATGGGTAAACAAACTAGGTCAACCTTTAAGAGTAAAGGACACATTCAATCTAACCGATGCTTAGATCTTCTTCACATGGATTTATTTGGACCGATTCAGGTCATTAGCCTAGGAGGTATGCTTTACACCATGGTAGTTATTGATGATTACTCTAGGTTTACATGGGTAATATTCTTACCATCCAAACGTGAAACCGCATCGAACTTGATCACACTGCTTAAACGTTTGCAAAATGAAAAATCAACTCGCATTAATAGCATTAGAAGTGATCGAGGTACCGAATTTACCAATAGTATATTAACCGCATTTCTTGATGAATCCGGTATTAGACACGAGTTGTCTAGTGCTAGGACTCCTCAACAAAATGGCCTGGCCGAGAGAAGAAACCGGACTCTCAAGTAAGCCGCACGGTCCATGATAGCCGATTCGGGCATTGCTCAGAAATTTTGGGTTGAGGCTATCAATACTGCATGTTATACACAAAACCGGTCTTTAATTAATAAGTTTCACAACAAAACACCTTATGAGGTGTATTTTGATAGAGTTCCTAACCTCAGGTATCTTAAAATTTTCGGTTGTGAATGCTACATTCATATAAATGGTAAAACCTATCATTCTGATTTTGATGCAAAAACCGATACTGGGATCATGCTAGGTTACTCAGCAGTGAGTAAGGCATATAGAGTGTATAACAATAGAACCTTAACCATGGAGGAATCACTACATGTTGTTTTCGATGAATCGGTTGAAAGTAATACTGCATCATGCTTTGATCTACACAACAGATTGGAAAATAACAATATCCATTCTGACAGTGAAAATAAAATTCCGGTTTTCAGGCTGTTTGTCCATGACCAAATGGGTAATATTGAAACCCAGCCGGATCAAGCTGTCCCACGACAGGAAGCTGACACTTCGGTCCAAACCGAGGAAATCGGTCGGTCTGACAATCCTGTTCAGCCTATCGATATGTCTAGCCTTGATCAAGCAAACGATAATTTGGTAGACATCCCTGAACCGAATTTCAAAAGGAACACTAAACGTCCTCCTGAGCAAATTATAGGTGACCCTTCAGAACCTGTTCGAACTAGGCGTCAAATTCTGGAGGAATACTTTAATTCCGCTTTTATATCCTAGATTGAGCCGAAAAGAATAGATGAAGCACTGTCAGATCCGGATTGGATCTTGGGAATGCAAGAAGAATTAAACCAGTTTGAGAGTAACAAAGTCTGGTATCTAGTCCCTAGACCGAAAGATCAACCGGTCATAGGAACAAGATGGGTATTTAGAAATAAACTCAATGAAGACGGTTTGGTCACAAGGAACAAAGCCAGATTAGTGGCACAAGGTTACAAACAGGAAAAAGGCATTGACTTCGAAGAGTCATTTGCCCCTGTAGCTAGGATTGAAGCTATTAGGATTTTTCTAGCTTTTGCTGCTTTCAAAAACTTTAAGGTTTTCCAAATGGATGTTAAAAGTGCATTTTTGAATGGTGACCTACGTGAAGAGGTGTATGTTGAACAACCACCCGGTTTCAAAAATGCCGAACTACCAAACCATGTATACCGGTTAAACAATGATTTATACGGTCTAAAGCAAGCACCTAGAGCCTGGTATGACACACTAACCGCATTTTTGTTAAAACACGATTTCACCATCGGTTCGGTGGATAAAACGTTATTTAAATTTGAGAAGAAGGAACATATCCTACTTGTTCAAATCTATGTAGATGATATCATCTTCGGTTCAACCGATCCTAAGTTACGTGATAAATTTTCAACCCTGATGACTAACAAGTTTGAAATGAGTATGATGGGGGAATTAAACTTCTTCCTAGGTCTTCAGGTTAAGCAACTTGAAGAAGGAACGTTCATAAGACAACCCAAGTACACCAAGGAGCTTCTGAAGAAATTTGGGATGGACACATGCTCCTCAGCGGCTACTCCAATGAGCTCATTGGTTAAATTGGACAAAGATGATGAGGGTCAATCGGTAGACCTGACCGCTTACCGGGGCATCATCGGTTCTCTCTTATACCTGACAGCCATTAGACCGAATATTCTATTTGCAGTCGGTGTGTGTGAAAGATTCCAAGCCAATCCAAAACAATCCCACTACACAGCCGCAAAGCGAATATTGAAATACTTAAAGGGAACACCTGACGTCGGCCTGTGGTATCCAAAAGATTCGTCCTTTAACCTAACGAGTTATTCAGATGCAGATTATGCAGGTTGTAAGATTGATAGAAAAAGCACCAGCGGAACATGCCAATTCTTAGGTGACCGACTTGTTTCATGGCATAGCAAGAAATAAACATCAGTATCCACATCAACCGCAGAAGCTGAATACCTGGCGGCCGGAAGCTGTTGTTCACAACTTCTTTGGATCCAACAACAACTGAAGGACTTCGGTGTCATAGCCGAAGAGTCCCCGATCTTTTGTGATAACACAAGTGCCATAGTAATCACCTACAATCCGGTTCTACACTCTAGAACCAAGCACATTGACATAAAGCACCACTTCATTCGGGAACATGTCATGCTGAAGCATATCCGGTTGGAATACGTATCAACAGATCAACAAGTAGCCGATATCTTCACCAAGCCTCTACAGGAAGCTAAGTTCTCTCAATTCAGACTTACACTCGGCTTAACCGACATTAGTCAGATCATCCCTAAGGATGCTTAAAAAGGAATTCGGTTCGGACAGACAAAACCGGTAGTTCCTCCTAAACTGTCAGACTTCAAATTTTCCAAGGTATCTATGGAAGAACCGCCTGGTCTATCAGATAGAGTAAACCGGCCGGTTATTTAGTGCATGCACCAAATCACCGCATCGGGACGAAGAACTGATAATTGACCGGTTCGGAAATAGCTTATCTTAGATTATTTGAACTTCAAACAAAAATGGAATAATTACTTGTTTTTAAACTTATCTGTTCTGAAACATTTCCTTTTCAAAGTAAAATGGTCGCACCTAAAAAGACGTGAAGATCTGATATCTTTCATGGTCCAGGTCTATGACCAACATCCTAGGCTGTAGACATGCCTATTTCATGCAAAACTCTTTATCCTATGGTTAATAGACATTATCACCTGTGATATCTAGATAAAATGCCTCTCTCTCCACTAGTATATAAGTTGAACAAACCTTAAACAAAACAATCACAAGCTGCATAACTCTTTCTCTTACTAAGACAAAATGTCTCAGTTTCCCAACATCCTTCAAGTGAATTTCAACTCTGCTCAAAGCACTGAGCACTATGAGATCTTCAAGATGATCAAATCACTTGAAGATACTGGTCTCCAACACTTTCTAGATGACAAACATGTCATCTATTCTGAGTCTGTCCTGGAGTTCTTTTATAACGCCGGGGTCTTTCGTGGATCTCCTCACTTTGACACTCACATCCAGTCAAAGGTAGGAGGTATCGTCTTTGACTTTACAGAAAATGACTTTGCCAGATGCTTTACCCTACCAAAGCAGGGGCTAACCGACCTCAACATACCGGCTGAACTAAAAGCCGAGATCTCCCTAGCATTTGCCCGGTCAAGCCATCCAGTGGATGACCACGGTGCTAAGTCACTATTGAAAGCTGAATACCAGCTTCTCAATGACGTAGTCGGTCGAGGCATCCTGGGAAGGGATGTGACCAACACATACTGCACCGCTGCCTTCAACATGATGGCTGTTATAACTACTGGCACACTAGTCAATTGGTCGAGGGTACTGTTTGACGTCCTAGTCTGGATGATTGGCGTTAAAACAGTCGGTCTCATTCCTCAAATCAGCTGTCTGCTTCTGGAACTTGGAGTTCCAACATGCCCCGGGGAAGGACTGAACCAAGCCCAAGTACTTACCAAGGAAGTAACCGGCTCTTTCTATGAGCGGTTTGAGAAGGCATGGAAGAGGAAGAACTGTCACATTCACTCCAACGGTCACACCAACTCAAGCGGATATTAGGTCACTCCCTCCTACACCCGGTCATTTTGCTGCACGCACCGGGTGTATCTTTGTTCAACCTCCTTATGATCATTTCGGTTTTATCTATGTTTTCTTCGGTTTAGTCTAAGTTATCTTCCGTGTCAGTCAGTTACTTTTCAGTGTGTTGTTGCATTAGTCATTAATGAAAGGTAACATTTAATTAATGAGGTAACCCCCAACTACATGAGTAATCAATACCCAACTAACTTGGTTACTTTTCAACTAAATCCTACTTCGAGCTCCGCAATTAGTCATAAGCAACCTCTTCCCAACACACTTTGGAAACATAAATATTCTCTTCTCCAATAAGACAAAACTGACATTCATTGTTGATGTTTTCCCTCCAAAACCGGATCTATATAAAGAGACCCTTCCTAATCAAATTAACACATCTCAAATCATAAACTCCTTCTCTCTCTAATAGCAAAGTTTAAATCATGCCGAGCCGAACTCTAGGAAACTTCTTGAGCATCAACTTCGATTCATGTATGGAACATTGGGACATAGAAATAAAGGAGGTCATGTTCGAATCTCTCATTGACACCGGTCTTCGAACCTTTCTCGAAGAATCCGGTCCCATACTCCTTGAAGATGTCAAGACTTTCTTCAGAAGTGCTTGCATCAGAGGAAACTATATCGTTTCTACGGTGAGAGACCATACCTTCTAGCTGGATGAAGCCGAATTTGCCCAGATGTTCAACCTGCCCATAAAAGGGTTTTCCGACTTCCCAACCCGGGTGGGAAGTGCAGCAACCAATCACTCAATATTCTTCTCTGGAACCGATGTTCCGGTGGAAAACCATGGGTTAAAAACCAGCCTTGCTCACCACATCCAACTCCTTCTTGAGATTGTAACCAGCTCTATCATTTGTCAATCCCCGAATCAGCATTACTCCAAGAAAACATTCGACATGATGACCTATATTGTTAACAACACGGCCATCAATTGGTTAACGGTCATTTTTCAGAACCTGAAAACCATGGTGTTAACCAAGAAAGGTCTCGGTTATGCTCCTCACATCAGTAGGATCATTCTCAAGTACCGCCCAGAATTTGGACCGGGCACACCGGCATCTCCCTCAAACATCCTTGACATAGATGGAGTGGAAGAAAAGCTCTCAAAAGTCGTTATCACATAAGTTATCTTTACTTCTTATGTATTTCTATTTCCAAACCGATCTATATATCGGTATCTATCTTGTACCTTTTCATTCAATGAAACTCTATTTCAGTCTAAATAACCGGGTCCAAATAACAATTCAGAATATCCATTTAAGTAACCAGTTAATATTATCAAGTAACTTCGTTTTCATTGAAATATCCGGTCAATATCAAAGAAACCGCGTCCTCGCGGTTATGCACGGTATCAAAAAGAACCGCTTAATCTAAAGTTGTAAACAATTCAGGACATTCTAATAACCGGTTAAATCGATAGACAAACCGGTGTTCGTAGAATTCTCCGGTCAAAGTCAAAACACTGCGGTTCACAATACGGTTTCAAAAAGGGTGATTGCGTCATCAAAATCAAAATCGAAAACTTTGGAGGGAAATTTCCCGCCCAAAGAGCTCCCGCTCAAAAATTCCCGCCTCTGATTTTGGCGCCCATGGTTTGCCGCCCTTTTGGTTTACCGCCCATTGATTCCCGCCCCTTGGATTACCGCCTTTTGGCTTCCCGCCCAAAATTTGCCGCCTTTTGGCTTGGAGGGAAAATCCCGCCAATAGTTGATGGGACGGTTGGGCTCCCAGACCGCGCCTATAAAAAGGGCCCTTGGCCATTTCATTTTTCCTCTTACGCGAAACAACTTTCTCTCTCTAAGCTATTAAACTCTCTCACACCGGTTATTCCCTTTCTTTCTCAAACTATGGGTCGTGCTTCGGCTTTGTTCAAACACATCATTCAGGTGGATTTTGATGAGATCCGCCAAAACGGCTCGGCTCCGGCAAAGGAAGTTATTGCCCGTATTTCCGAAGCCGGACTCGAGTATTTTCTAGGCGGTCCCCTTGTTCTCTACAGAGAAGCGGTTGAAGAATTCTTCAAAACCGCATCTCTCTCTGCGGACAAAATAACTGCAACTGTTGGCGGAACACAATTCTAGATAACCGAAGAATCGGTTGCGGATATCCTACATCTTCCAACAGATGGCCGAAACGCTTCGATGGAGCTAGCCCCAACAATATTCGAACTGCCAGATTCTCTCTACAACCGGGGAACCGGTGAATGTATCCGGTAAGAAATCGACATTACGACCGGAATACATAACGCTTTGTGACATCTTCACAAAGTCGATTCAAGCGAGAGGTGGAAATTACGACAACCTCACCAAGGCCAAAATCGAGATGCTTATCAGTTTGCTGGACGGTACGAACGTCAACTGGGCGAAGGAAATTTTCAACAACATGAAAGAAATGGTGAAACCAGATTCCGCCCGGTCATGGGGATACGCCATCCCTCTTGGAAAAATCATACTCCACCATAACATCAACACCGGTCCTGGTGTTCTTCTCCCATCAAGCAAGATAATAAGATCCAAACAATTCCGGGAGAGGAAGCAGCCGGCCCCCGGTTCCACAGGAGGCCAAAAGAAGAAATCTACAACCAAGAAACCGGCTGCGGTAAAAGGCAAGTCCGGAAGCAAGGATAAGGAACCGATAGTATTCACGGAACCGCAAACGCAAGATGAAGAAGACTCGGCTTCCACGTCTGACCGAACAGGATCACAGAAAACCGATGACATCCCATCTGATAAAGAAGGACCGAATGAAGAGGAACAATCGGCTACAAGTCCTGACAATACCGGTGCGGCCGCAAGCCTTGAGAACACCGATGCCGATGCAGACGGTTGTGGGGAGGAAGAGGATACCGCTGACAACGACTAGAAGATGGCCGAAATTATAGTGCGCAGAATCCTGGAGGAAATCGAACTGCGAGTTCAAGCGGCTGCCGTAGTATACCGGGAATAGCACGATTACCGATGCGACAAATTCTTCAAACACATGTTATCGGGTCTAACCGATGAACAAAGTTTCAAAAGGCTGAAGGAGATAGAAGAAAACGTTATAAGCCTCACAGACGCCAATGATCCTAACGAAGCCATGGACCGACACGCAATTGTGAAACTGCGTGCTCAACTACAAAAGCTAACCGTACGTATCCGAAAGCTTTCAGAAAGGTATGTTGCAGGAACACCAAAGGCTAAATTACAGCTCTTGGTGTTGGATAAGTGAAGT